>NW_012100043.1:640564-644197 GCF_000951045.1 Mandrillus leucophaeus
ATTATAATTGCATTATTAATTGACAAGGTGAGCAGAAAGTAAGCATAAATATAAAATGTTAGGCACTAAGAAATAAACTAGTCCAAATAACTTATGTTGTATTTGAGAAAAATAATGTTTACACAGGTCAGGAACTCAGGCTTTGAGGCTCTCTAACTCACATTCCAGAGTTCTTTCACCTCAGGATTACTTCAGAGAAGAGAAAAGGTAAGATATCCTATGGTATCAATGCAGAAACTATCACCTGCCCACTTCTGAACTAGATGCTAAAGAAGATAGAACATTATAAGAAAAAACACTTGCCTCAAAAAGTTTACAATACAGTTGTTGACAAAAAAAGACAAACTCTGTAAAACATTTCAAGAGATTTATTCTGAGCCAAATGTGAGGACCATGACCAATGACACAGCCCCAGGAGGTCCTGAGAGCAATTTCCCAAGGTGACTGGGTTACAGCTTAGTTTCATACATCTTAGGAAGACAAAAGGCATCAATCAGTTCATGTGAGGTATACATTGGTTTGATCCCAAGAGATGAAACAACTCAAAGCAGGGGATCAAAGGTCATAGGTGGATTCAAAGATTCTCTGATTGGCAATTGGTTGAAAGAGGTAAATTATTATCTAAAGATCTGGAATCAGTAGAAAGAAGAGTCTGGGTTAAGATGCCATATAGGTTGTAGAGACCAAGGTTCTCATTATACAGATGAAGTCTCATATGTGGCCACCCTTAGAGACAATAGATGGCAAATGTTTCCCATTGAGACCTTTAAAAACTGCGACTCTCGACTAGTCTCTTCAGGCTCAGAAAAAGACCTGAAAATGGAAGAAGATTATCTATATAATGTAAATTTCCCCCACAAGAAACACCTCTGCCGGACTATTTCAAAGTATGTGAGAAATGTATTTTATGGTAAAATACTTCAGTTTCCCTCAGGGCCTGCTATATGTCATGTGATGCTATACTAGAATCAGATTGGAATTTGGTATCTTATTGCTACAAAGAGTCTATTCTATCAGTCTTAAGATCTGTGTTTTAATGTTAATGCTGGTCAGTTGTGCCTGAATTCTGAAGGGAGGAGAGTATAATGAGGCATATTCAACCTCCATTTCCCATCATGGCCGGAACTAGTTTTTCAGGTTTTATTGGAATCCCCTTGGCTGAGAGGAAGGATTCATACAGTCAGTTGGAGGGCTTAGAATTTTATTTCTGGTTTACACCATGCTATTGCAACATAATAGAAAACAGTGATAATGCTGTGTCTTTAATAGTACTAACACTTATATCATTTTTTTTCAAAGTACATTTTTCTGTTGAGAAAATGTGCAGTTTTTAAAGTCATACACCACAATCTGCATAACAATAAGTCAACTTATATTTAAGTGTACTCAACTACATGTTGTCTTGACAAACTGGATTCACAAGGCTATGCCCTTCAGAATTTAGAGTAGAATATTCTAAAGAAAATCATACAGAGTAAGAGAGAGTGAAAGAGCACCAGGGTACAGGTGAAGTACACACTCTTTGACCTCGGGGTCTTTTACATATCTTTATTTTCTTCTATAGTTTTTATTAGATAATTTAAAGTATAATGCAAAAATTGTTCCTACTCTTCTGCCAGTATGCCCTTGAATATTCATATTTCCCACTCTGTCAATAAATGTGATGGACAATGTAACCACCTGCTCAAGAGACATAATGCAAAGTTGAAATGATATCTTTATACCTTAACGTACAAACATCTTTAATAACAAATGGACCAAATATTTCTCCAAATTAACTTTCTCTAGGGAAACAGAAATCTTCACAAACTAAATATTCCTTCAATGAATGATCCTGTCCACTGAACCAATTCATCTTATGATATTTTCTTTACTCTGCCTTTTTTTTCACTTTCTGCAATTTAAGCATTTCTAATCTTTCTCTGAGCAGCACATACATTATTTATGTTCACATAGGACAGCTGCTTTCCTAAATATACATAAGTTCTGTTGTAATTTCTGAGAAGTGCTACTATCCTCCACATTTTCTGAAGAATTGTATCAGAGCATGTGACCATTGCTACTCAGGGATTGTGAGTTTCCTACATTTTGTCAGTAGCTGATATACTTATCCTAGAATTTCTGAGAATCCTGTATACTGGAAAGTTTGGGGACTTCAAGCACCTGAGTCTTGAAATTATTAGAATTCAGGTTTCACTATCTTCAATAACTATCAAGCAAAGATCCACTAGTATAAGAAACAGAGGATTTATGAGTGAGAAATCAAAAATGCAAAGGAGATTATTTGCTTTCTTTTCCTGGATGAGACGTCAGGATTGAGAAATCATCACAACTAGAATTATTAATGTTACTCTTAGAAACACATTATCAGATTATTGGGAGTCACTTGCTACTAATATTAGAACCAACCATATGATTCAGTTCATATATTGTTGATTCAGTCATTTTGATGGATAAAAATGGCAATTTCACATGACTGAACATAATAGGTTTTAAAAAGTGTCATGTTTTACCTTTTAAATTGAGATACGATTCATATACCATAAAATGCCCCCTTGTAACTTTTATGACTCAGTAATTTTTAATACATTCACAAGATTATGTGGTCATCACTACCATCTAATTTTATAACATTTTAATTGTCCCCAAATGCAATCCATAGGCATTAGTACCCCACATCTTCATTGATTATTGCATTTATTTATGAAGAGTTCTTGAGTGCAATACAGGTGAAGGGGTTAAGAAGCAGGAATACTTAGAATACATAGAAGTATATAGTAAATTTTGTAAGATGATCAGACAGTTATAAAGGTTAAAAGTATGCCAAACCAATTTTAATATATTCTAGTATAGGTAGTCAGAAAATTCTAGTATAGGTAGTCAGAAAAGAATTTGTGGAAATGACTTATGTTTAAACAGGACATTGAAATATCAGTCGAATTTCACCAGATGGAGATAAGGATTTGCTAAAGTAAAAAATACATGTAATTTACCATCAGACAGTTCAGAGTTTATGCTTGATCATTTGCTAGTTGTGTGACTTTACATAATGTTCTTAATATCAATTTTTAATATTTTTATTGAAAGAAAAAGCATGATCAAAACTGGTATATATCAAAATAGCGTGAAAACACCACCATCTAGCCCTCTGAGTCATGGATTCCTTTCTCTATCCTTGTACATTGCAGTCTGGCAATTTTTTTTATTATTATACTTTAAGTTCTAGGGTACATGTGAACAATGTGCAGGTTTATTACATATGTATACATGTGCCATGTTGGTGTGCTGCACCAATTAACTTGTTGTTTACATTAGGTATATCCCCTCATGCTATCCGTCCCCCCTCCCCCCACCCCATGACAGGCCCTGGTGTGTGATGTTCCCCTTCCTGTGTCTAAGTGTTTCATTGTTCAATTCCCACCTATGAGTGAAAACATGCAATGTTTGATTTTCTGTCCTTGTGATAGTTAGCTGAGAGAATGATGGTTTCCAGCTTCATCCACGTCCCTACAAAGGACATAAATTCATCCTTTTTTATGGCTGCATAGTATTCCATAGTGTATGTGTGCCACATTTTCTTAATCCAGTCTATCATTGATGGACATTTGGGTTGGTTCCAAGTCTTTGCTATTG
>NW_012100043.1:645062-651542 GCF_000951045.1 Mandrillus leucophaeus
ACATTTTTGCAATCTACTCATCTGACAAAGGGCTAATATCCAGAACCTACAAAGAACTCAAACAAATTTACGAGAAAAAAAAAAAAAAAGCAATCCCATCAAAAAGTGGATGAAGGATATGAACAGACACTTCTCAAAATGTCTTCAAAAGAAGACATTTATGCATCCAACAGACACAGTCTGGCAAATTTTAATAACCAGATTGGGGTTTGAGGATTGGTAGAGGAAGAAACCTTGATATGTAGCATTTGACAATTCTTGTGTTACAAATCATAGTCCCATTATAGCCTACTTTAAACTGCTGTTTAACAACCTGTTTATATATTTCTGTAATTTAAAAAATCAGTTCTTATGAGCCAAGCCAACGTGAACTGCTCCAATACACTACTCACAATGCAAAAGAGACTAGTGCCTTCACTGTGAACTAATTGAAAAATGGAGCCAGGTATGGTGGCTCACGCCTGTAATCCCAACATTTTGGGAGGCTGAGGCAGGAGGATTGCTTGAGCCCAGGAGTTCAAGACCAGCCTGGATAACAAAGCAAGACCCTGTCTCTACAAAAAATAAAGTTAAAAAAACTTAGCTGGGCATGGTAGCATGTACCTGTAGTCCCAGCTAATTGGGAAGCTGAGGTGGGAAGATCGCTTGAGCATGGGAGGTTGAGGCTGCCATGAGCCATGATCATGCCAAGGCACCCCAGCTTGGGCAACAAAGTGAGACCCTGTATCAAAAAAAATATTTTTTAAACTGGTCTTTTAACTGTTTTATATTATGAGAAAATTCTCAGTGAATTATTGTTCCTGTATTTAAAATTGGCTTAGTGATATTTTAGAAACATTGTGTTACTAGATGAGTTGGGAACACATTGTTATTTGTCTCATTAAAAATAATGAAGTACAGCATTCAACTTTTTAAAAATTTACTCTCCACTATACTTGGAGAAGAGTTCAGTTTCAGCTAATTAAGAATACCTACAGTGCAAAAATAAGCCTGATTAATCTGAGTCACAGAGTATCATCTCTGTATGGGTCACAAGATCATCTAATATATTGGTTTCAACTATGCTGAGTCTCATACACTATACAATGTAAATATACTTCTTACTGTGGGTCTCAGTCAAAACAATTTGAAGAATCACTGATCTAAATCAAATAAGGGGAGGGACACTTGGAGAGAAGTGATTAGCCAAAGTTTTTGCAGCCAAGGTAGAGGCATAGCTGGCATTAAAACCCTCAATAATTTTTTGTTCACACCTCTTTCCCATACACTATTATTTAACATCTCATGTATCACATCAGTTTGTGAAATATGTGAAAAAGAGGCATAAATGTGAGCTACTCAGTTAAAATAACACTTCAGGGAAATATTTATTTTTACATTATTTTCTTCTCTTTTTTCCCCTGCTCTCTATTATTAGATTTCACTTTAGTGTATTTCAATTCATGTTCGTACAGCTTCCATGATGAAAATCATCACTGATCTATGTTGAGATAAGGTTATGTTTGGGATAGAAAGCATTTTCAATCAATATTGAGCCTTTCATTTGGTTCCTATTGAATATACTCCTTTCTGTTTTCAGTACTTTTTTGCTCTAGAAGCTGGGAAACTGGACCGCTTTCATGATTGTGGTTCTGAGGACTTGAGTACAGCTAGTTCCATGAAGGGAATACTTATGGAAATGCTCTTAAGCCTAGGCTACATGCCAGTGTTTGTTCTTTCTTAAACGGCGAGCTACACCATTTTTTTTTCTCTATTTCACACTGGGTAACACTGTGTCATATTAAAACAAATCACACATTATAATGTAAATAAAATAATTTCACTATGATCTGTATGCTTTTTTGCTCTGCCAAAATCTCGATAGTAGGGATTTCCTCTGCTTTTGATTTTGTCTTCCCCTTTTGTGCATTTTTGTCTATCTTATTTTCTCTTTATTTTTGAAGTACACACATAGAAACACACATGTTTTTGTATATGCAATTCGTACTGAATAATTTATTGTGAGTTTTTAATATGCAGCTTTTCCATCCCTTGTCTTTCTCCCACAAAGTATATGTAGGTTTAGGCTGTCAGATATTGATTCTATTCTAGTTTTGTATATGTCTAAAATACTACAGGAAAACAAGACCATTTTGACAAATTTTTCTATCATGGTTTCAACAACTTATAAAGACAGAATTTTTTAAAAGGCATTAAAAGTAGGAACAGAGAGGGCAGAGGAAGATGGTGGGATAGAAGGCTCCACCAAGGATCACCCTCACCCCCACAGCAACACAGAAAAGCACCTTCACAAAAGCCAAATACTAAGTGAGCATTCACAGTACCTGGTTTTAACTTCATATTGCTGAAAGAAGCACTGAAGTGAGTAGGAAAGGGTTTTGAATCGCCATTGGAGCCTCTCCTCCCTCCACTGGCAGTAGACATATGGCATGGAGAGAGAGTATTGGGGTACTTTGCATTGAACTCAGTACATCCCTGTCACAGCGAAGGCAAAACACTGCTCAACTCAACTGGTGCCTGCCCACAGAGAGAGCACTTGGACAAGCACTAGCCACAGAGGAATTGCCCGTGCCAGTGGCTTGAACTTGAGTTTCTGCAAGACTCACCACCGTGGGCTAAAGTGCTCTAAGATCCTAGGTAAACCTGAAGGACAGTCAAAGCCACAAAGACTGCAGTTCGTAAGCAAGTCCTGATTCTGTGCTAGACTTAGACCTAGTGGACTAAGGCAGCATGTGATCTAGTGAGGCACAAACTGGGGACCTTGGGGAATGCTTGCATGAACCCTTCCCCAATTCCAGGCAGTGCAACTCACAGCAACTAAAATGACTTTCCTTCTGCTCAGGGAGACAAAAGAGAAGAGTAAAGAGAATTTTGTCTTGCAATTTGAATACCAGCTCAGCCACAATAGGATAGACCACCAGGCAGAGTTGTGAGGCACCCATCCCAGGCCCCAGCTCCCGTATGATATTTCTAGAAATACCCTGGGCCAGAAGGGAATCTGATGCCTTGAAAGGAAGGACCCATTCCTGGCACAATACATCACCTGCTGACTAAAAATCCCTTGGGACCTGAATAGCAAGCAGTCATACCCAGATCGTGTGCCATGGGCCTTGAGTGAGACTCTGAAACATGGTGGCTTCAGGTACCAGTTTAGCCACAGAAGGGTAGAGTACCACACAAGCTCCACTGCTTGGGTTTCTAAGTCCAGGTCTAGCCTCTTGAACAGCATTTTTTGGACCTGACCTGGGTCAGAGGGGAGCCAACTTCCCTGAAAGGTGAGTTACAACCTTAGCAGCATTCGCAACAAGCTGGCGGAATAACCCTTAGGCCTTAAGTGAACATCAGTTGTGGTCTGGCTTGTTTGTTAGTTTGCTTGTTGCAATGTTTTAAGATGTTATCAGGTTTAAAATAGTGGATTATAAGATAATATTTGCAAAACTCATAGTAACCTCAAATATATAAAACATACAAAAGACATGCACAAAAAAAGCAAGAAATTAAATTCTATCACCAGAGAAAATTACCTTTACTAAAAGGAAGAGAGGAAAAAATAAAGAGAAGATAACAAAACAATAACAACAAAATAACAAAATGACAGGAGTAAATCTTTACTTATCAATAATATCATTGAATGAAAATGGACTAAACCATACAATGAAAAGACATAGAGTGGCTGAATGGACAAAAAAAAAAAAAAAAAAAAAAAAACCCACTCAATTATCTGGTGCCTTCAAGAAATGCATTCCACATATAAACATACACAGAGATTAAAAATGAAAGGACAGAAGAACATATTGCATACAAATGAAAAAAAAAAAGATCAGGAGTACTTTTACCTAAATCAACCAAAATAGATTTGAAGATAAAAAGACAAAGATGTAAGGAAATATGAAGATGGTCATCATATAATGAAAAAAGGGTAAATTTAGCAAGAGGGTATGATAACTGTAAATACATATACCCCTAACTTTAGAGCACTTATATAAACCAATTATTATTAGAGAAAAGTGAAAGATAGATGTTAATAGAATAATAGAGACTTCAAAAACTCACTTTCAGCATTGGGCAGATCTTACAGACAGAAGAGCAACAAACATTAGACATAATCTGTACTATAGAATAGATCAAATTAATAGATATTTACAGAAAATTTCATCCAACAGTAGCAGAATACAAATTCTTTTCCCAAACATGTGGGTCATTCTCAAGGACAAGCCATATGTTAGGTCACAAAACAAGTCCAAAACATTGAAAAAATTGAAATAATATCAAGCATCTTCTCTGATCACAATGTGATAAAACTAGAAATCAATAAAAGGAAGAATTTAGGACACTATACAAACACATAGATATTTGTAAATATGCTCCTGAATTACTAGTGGGTCAGTGAAGAAGTTAAGAAGGAAATTGAAAATTTTCTTTTAGCAAATAGTAATGAAAACAGAACATATCAAAACCTATGGAATACAGCAAAGACTGTACTAAGAAGGAAATTTATAGCTATAAGTGCCTACATCAAACACTAGAAAAATTCTAATAAATAACCTGAAAATGGATCTTCAATAACTAGATAAGCAGGAGCAAACCAAACCAAAACCTAGTAGAAGAAAAGAAATAATAAAGATCAGAACACAAAGAAAGAAAATTGAAATGAAGAAAGCAATACAAAAGATCAACCAAAGAAAAAGTTGTTTTTTGAAAAGATGAACAAGATCGACAAATCTTTAGCCAGACAAAGAATAAAAGAGAGACTTTGGGAGGCCAAGGTGGGTGGATCACAAGGTCAGGAGTTCGAGACCAGCCTGGCCAAGGTGGTGAAACCCTGTCTCTACTAAAAATACAAAAATTAGCCGGGCACGGTGGCAGGTGCCTGTAATCCCAGCTACTTGGGAGGCTGAGGTGGGAGAACCGCTTGAACCTGTGAGGTGGAGGTTGCAGTGAATCAAGATCATGGCACTGCACTCTAGCCTGGGTGACAGAGCAAGACTGCCTAAAATATATATATATATGTGTGTGTGTGTGTGTGTGTGTGTGTGTGTATGTGTGTGTGTGTATGAGAGAAGAACCAAATAAATATAATTAGAGATGAAGAAGGAGACATTGCAATTGATACCACAGAAAGTCAAGGGAGCATTAGTGGCTACCATGAATAACTATATGCTAATAAATTGGAAAAGCTACAGGAAATCAATAAACTCCTAGGAACATACAACCTACCAATACTGAACCATGACAAAATCAAAAACTTGAATATACCAAGAACAAGCAACAAGATTGAAGCTATAATAAAAAGTTCCCGAGCAAAGGAAAGCTCAAATCCTGATGGCTTCACTGCTGAATTATAACAAATATTTAAAGAAGAACTAATACAAATTATACACAATCTATTCTGAAAGCTACAGGAGGAAGGAATACTGCCAAATTCATTATGTGAGGGCAGTATTAACTTGATAACAAAACCAAAGACCCAACCAAAAAAGAAAACTGCAGGGCAATATTCATAAATATTGATGCAAAAATCTTCAACAAAACACTAACAGAGTGTATCAACAATACATTAGAAAGATTTTTTATCATGACTAAATCATATTTATCCCAGAGACGCAAGGATGGTTAGATATATGCAAATCAATCAATGTGATATATCATATCAACAGAATGGTGGGTGAAAACCACATGATTATTTCAATTGATACTGATAAAGCAATTGAAAAAATTCTGTCTCCCTTTGTGATGAAAAAGAAAACTTTCAAAAAATGGGTATAGAGGGAACATGACTCAACATAATAAATGTCACATGCAACAGACCCACAGTTAGTATCCCACTGAATAGTGAATACCTGAAAGCCCTTCCTCAAAGATCTGGAACAAGACAAGGATGCCCACTTTCACCACTGTTATTCAACATCGTGCTGGAAGTCCTAGCTAGAGCAATCAGATGAGAGAAAGCAATAAAGTACACCCAAATTAAAAAGGAAGAAACCAACTTGTCCTTGTTTGTACATAATATAATCTTACATTTGGAAAAAACTAAAGACTACACAAGAAAACTGTGGGAACTGATAAACAGATTAATTCATGTTGCAGGATACAAAATCAATATACAAAAATAAATAGTATATGTATATGCCAACAGTGAACAATGTGAAAGACAGATAAAAAGTTATCCTGTTCAGGAGCGGGTTGTTCAGTTTCCATGTAGTTGAGCAGTTTTGATTGAGTTTCTTAGCCCTGAGTTCCAGTTTAATTGCACTGTGGTCTGAGAGACAGTTTGGTATAATTTCTGTTCTTTTACATTTGCTGAGGAGTGCTTTACTTCCAACTATGTGGTCAATTTTGGAATAAGTTCTATGTGGTGCTGAGAAGAACGTATGACTACTGGGTACATAACAAAATGAAGGCAGAAATAAAGATGTTCTTTGAAACCAATGAGAACAAAGATGCAACATACCAGAATCTCTGGGACACATTTAAAGCAGT
>NW_012100043.1:654107-697346 GCF_000951045.1 Mandrillus leucophaeus
ACACCAACATGGCACATGTATACATATGTAACAAACCTGCACGTTGTGCACATGTACCCTAGAACTTAAAGTATCATAATAATAATAATAATAATAAAGCAATCCTGTTTACAATAGCCACACAGAACATTAGCTACCTAGGAAATAACTACAGAAGTAAAAGATCACTATAATAAAATCTATAAAGCACTAATGAAAGAAATTGAAGAAGACACCAAAACAAGAAAAAAAAATCAGTTTTATTAATTGGAAAGATCAATGTTGTTCAATGTACATGCTATCCAAAGCAATCTACAGATTCAATACAATCCCTATCAAAATACAAATTACATTCTTCATAAAAACAGAGAAAGCAATTATAAATTCTAAAATTTTTATGGAGAAATAAAAGACCTAGAATAACCAAAGCAATCCTAAGCAAAAAGAACAAAGCGGTAGAAATTATATTACCTGACTTCACATTGCACTACGGAGCTATAGTCTCCATAAGAGCATGGTGCTGGCATAAAACAGACACATAGGTAAATGGAACAAAATAGATAACCCAGAAAGAAATCCACTTCCCTAAAGTGAACTCATTTTTTATAACGGTGCTAAGGACATACACTGGGGGAAAAGGCAATCTCTTCAATAAGTGGTGCTGGGAAAACTGAATAGTCACATGCAGAAGGATGAACTTTGTCATATGGAAAAATTAAACTAAAATGGATTAAAGGCTTAAATATAAGCCCTCAAACCATGAAACTACTTCAGGACATTGGTCTGGGCAAAAACTTATTGAGCAATATCCCAGAAGCGCAGACAATGAAAACAAAAATGAAGAAATGGGATTACATCAAGCTAAAGAGTTTCTGCACAGCAAAGGATACAATCAAAATAAAGGATAACATACAGAATGGGAGAAAATGTTTGCAAACTACCCATCTAACAAAGGATTAATAACCAGAATATATAAGGAGCACAAACAACTCTATAGGAAAATAAATCTAATAATCTGATCTAAACATAGCCCAAAGATTTGAATAGTCATTTCTAAAAAGAAGACATACAAAAAACAGACGTATGAAAAGGTGATCAACATCAATGATCACCAGAGAAATACAAATGAAAACTAAAATATGATATCATCTCATCTCAGTTAAAATGGCTTATATCCAAATAGACAAGCAATAACAAACGCTGGTGAGGAAGTGCAGAAAAGGAAACCCTTGTACATTGTCGGTGGGAATGTAAATTACCGCTATCATTATGGAGAACAGTTTGGAGGTTTTTCAAAAAACTTAAAATAGAGGTACCATATTATCCAGCAATCTCACTGCTGTGTATATTCCCAAAAGAAAAATAAAAAACAATATATCAAAGGGATATCTGCACTTCTATGTTTCTTGAAGCACCGTTTACAATAGCTAAGGTTTGGAGGCAACCTAAATATCCATCAACAGCTGAATGGATAAAGAATATGTGGTACATACATCCAATGGAGTATTATTATCAGCCATACCTAATAATGAGATCCAGTCATTTGCAATAACATGAATGGAACTGGAGATTATTATATTAAATGATATAAGCCACACACAAAAAGTAAAGCATTGCATGTTCTGACTTATTTGTAGGATCTAAAAATCAGAACAATTGAACTGATGGGCATGGAGAGTAGGAAGGTGGTTATCAGAAGTTGGGAACGGCAGCAGCGGCTGGGTGGGAGGTGGGGATAGTTAATGTGTATGAAAGAGTTAGAAAGAATGAATAAGACCTACTATTTGATAGCACAAAAAGGTAACTATAGTCAATAATAACTGTATATTTTAAAATAACAGAGTGTAGATCCTTGAGGAATCGCCATACTGTTTTCCATAATGGTTGAACTAGTTTACAATCCCACCAACAGTGTAAAAGTGTTCCTATTTCTCCACATCCTCTCCAGCACCTGTTGTTTCCTGACTTTTTAATGATTGCCATTCTAACTGGTGTGAGATGGTATCTCATTGTGGTTTTCATTTAGGTTACCTGTATATATATATATATATATATATATGCACACATACACACACACACACTAGCCTCAGTGTGTATGTTGATATAATTTACATAGACTGTTTCAAAATGAAAACTGCTTCATGCATATATTCAAAGTTTCTGTTGTTTATAAAGATGAAGTCAGTCTATCCTGGCTAATACCAGATATGATAAGATAATTGTGAAATTTTCTCTGTTCATTGGGTAACTAGGAAAAATATACACAAATAAAAATATTTAAAGAGAATGTACAAAAAATATTAGTAGTAACTATATTTGGATAATGGGATAGTGGCTGACTGCTTTATTCTTTCTGCTTATGCTAAGTGATTATTTTATGATAAAAAGCATTATTTAAACTACAAAGACAACTAAAAAGAGTCTTAATCGTTGACTTTCATAAACATCATTACTTCTTAATGTTGTTTAGATGCAACATGTGCATTATTGGATGGTTATCTTATTCTTATGTTACGTGACAGAATATTTAGTCGAAATTGAGGCTTCAAATCCCAATATAGTGTTTTTAAATTTGCAATCTTAGATTTTTTTTGGAACATATTTTTTCCTATGCCTCAATTTTTCATACTTCCTCAACTTTATCATCAAATATTAAAAGATTTTTTTTCCATGGAATCAGACATACAAATGTCCACCAGAAATATAAAAAGTAAACATCACTAACCATTAGGAAAATGCAAATGAAAACCACAGTGAGATATTACCTCACATGTATCAGAATGGCTATGAAAAAGATGAATGATAAGTGTTGGTGAGTATGTGGAGAAGAGGGAACACTTAAAACACTGCCAATGGGAAAGTAAATTAATACAACCATTATAGAAAAGCAAATAGAGCTTCCCCAAAAGCCTAAAAATATAAGTATACGATCTCACAATCCCAATTTCAGGCATACATTGAAATCTTTTGAAATCAATTTGCCAAAGAGATATCTATATTTTCATATTCATTGCAGCATTATTCACAATAGGTAAGTTATAGAATCAACCTAATTGTCCATTGATAAATGAATGGATAAAAATTACGTGACATGGAGTACATAATGGAGTACTACTCAGCCTGACAAAAGAAGAAAATTCTGTCATTTGAAAAAGCATGGATGACCCTAGAGGGTATTATGCTAAGTGAAATAAGCCAGGCACAGAAAGACAAATACCACATTTTGTCACTTATGTGTGGAATCTAATGCAATTAAACTCATAGAAGCAGAGAGTAGGACTGTTAGCAGAGGCTAGGGCATTAGTGATATGAGGAGATATTAGTCAGAGGGTAAAAAGTTTCAGTTAGAGGAAATAAATGATGAGCATTTGAGGTGATGAATATGTTAATTAGCTTTATTCCATCATTCCACATTATATACATATATCGTAACCTCATTTTTTCCCATAAATATGTAAAATTATAATTTGTCAATTCATCATATTATAAAAATATTCAAAAAATTTTCTAAATAATCTTTAGGAAATTCATTTATACCAAAAATATATTTTAAATAAACTGCCATGACTCTTAATTGTATTTTAAGTCTAGATGAGGGTAAAAGAGGAAAGTTATGACTACAAATTTCAATAATAAGCTAGTTGTTGTGTGTGATAAGTTGCACTAGTCATGCAATATACATCTACATAAAGCTAATCCTGAAAATTAGTACATTTAATTTGGTGGGGAGGAGCAATATATGATATGATGGAATATTGCTGAGTCATCATGCTAAATTTAAATTCTCTTATTCTAAAACTATTCATAAGGCTATAGAAGGTGAGAGAAAATAGACTGAATTCTTTTTGATTCTACACCATTCTTCTGGAAGCATTTTGTGGATAAACCCCTATAATTAGCATATTTTAAAATTTGTCCATTTCTGCAAAAATTGAAGAATCATTGGGGGGATATTTTATTGAGGGATCTGGTTATGTGGGTTTCCAATTATTTTAGCTGTTTCTCCACTGGAATATTTATTTTTTAGGTTTATGATTCCAAACACAAATTTTTATTTATTTCATTAAGACTGTATTTCAGCTGGAACAGGAATGTTCTGAATACAGAGGGCATCCTTTTCAATTTTTATTGCAACAACTGTGTTTCTACTCATTCATTTTCTACATATTTTGTACTTTACCCAGCAAATTATATTTTGAGTCCTTCTATAATGACCAGTGATACTTTTAAAATATGTATAATTTTCAGATTTGCTATCAGTGTATTATATTTTATTTTATAGATCAAAATGTCTATATACAGAAGTGTTTCACATGGAGTCACACTTTAAAAAGCTCTATGATGAGAAAAATGTTGAAAGTAGATGAATCTTATACTTGAGACAGAATAATTCATGAACAGATAGTTTTTAAAAATCTAAACGTATTTTGAGAAATTCTATGTGTGGGTGTATTAGTAGATATTATCAGAGATTTTCTCAAATCAACTAGCAGACATAATCACTACTTCTCTAGGTATTAGCCTTTATAGAAAGACTAGAGTGTACAACATCAAATGCACAACTGAAATTTTATGTTAAGTAATTTTTCATTTTTGCTACTACATGTAACTTATCACATGTAGCAATTTTTTGTTCTTTAAATAGATGGTCTCTAATGTAAGTGGCTGTGAATGAATCAAGTCTATCTTATTCATCACTGTATCCCTAGTACTAAGTACAGTTTTTTGTACATAATAAGAGATAAATATATTTTTATTGATTAAAAAAACCACTTATTGGTTCTGTCTGATCCTTCTGATGATATGTAAAGTATAAAAAAGTGTGTGTTATTTTTGACACCTGCTTACAGTAATAAAGGTACTGAAGCAGACTGTAATATCCATAGTGAGATCTATGGACAATGTAATATTAAAATAGGTATTCATTACACACAATAAGATTTTACTTAATGGTTTTATTTCTTTTTATAATGTGCTTTGATTAATGTTAACTGGCGACTTACTAGCTATAGATTGGGATTTGTCAAATTTAGGTTATTTTTTGTAAATAAATCTTCTTTATGTCACTGGTTAACAGAACTGGATCAAACAAAAATAGAAATAAAGAAAAATTAAAATAAGCATAATGATTACAACTATGATATGTGCTGCTAGAAAACACAAATAGTTGTAACAGCCATAGACAATCCTAATTTTTGGATGCATGGCAGTAATGCTGAATAGAGAGCTTATTTATTCAGCAAGGTTTTGGACTATAAAAATAATAGTTATAACTATCCCTACTAACATATATTAGCATATAATTTGTACTAAAAATAGCCAGAGAAAATGATTATGTTTGAAAATCTATTGTGAAATCAATAAAACTATTGGCTTTTTTTCTGGAGTTAGAGGGGGTGAAATGCAAGAAGGGAAGCTTGCCTGATCTGCTGATACTGAAACTCAACCTACCTTATCTCTTGTAACAATAATTTATTTGATTTGGGGCTAGAGAATATCACTTAATGAGATGAGAGCACAGAATAGATTAAATTTAATTGCTGTGTATGCCACAACTGTGCTGTGTAAATAAGGAAATAAAATTCAACATCATAAAAAAGCCACTCCAATCCCCTGAGATTAAGTAATAAATTAAAAAGTACTTAAGGAAAGTAATGCCCAAATTTCATGTTATCCTCACAGTGCCAAGCCAGACATTGCCATGTTGGCCAAATTTGTGTATAATAGAAGAAGTCTTAAAAGTGTCATTATGAAAGGATACATTACATTTTTACTATCACCTCTAATTAGTTTTGTGATTGTTCAGAGCCAATTTAATCTCTTTGATCCTCCTTAGGCAACAGGTAAACAGACTGATTTGAAAATGGATTAGAATTAGAATCCTTTTCTCTCTTGATTTAGCACAGTATTTCACTAAATTACATTTAGAATTATCCCCCCAAGGTAGATGGATTTCTATGTGTAAATTAATCGCGGGAATCAAACTGAAAATTTTAGCCAAACTTAAGTATGATGAATTGAAAGAGGGAAAATAGTACAAGTCTTACTTTAAAAATTCATTCATTTATTCATTCACTCATCAAGTATTTACAAAGTACTACTATAAGCTAGATGTTAGACATAATAGTAAACACTTCTGATAAAGTTGCTGCCTCCACAGAGATTGCATATTTAATATAAGTAAATATGTATTTAACCAATAATATAACTTCAGGCAGTGTCAAGTAGAATGAAAAGTCTTATTCTGTTTTGTGTTTCTATAAAAGAATATCTGAGACTTGGTACTTTATAGAGAAAATAAGCCTTATTTAGATTATGTTTCTTCAGGCTGAGAAGGTCAAGGGTACGACTTGACTCTGGTTTCTGGTGAGGGCTCTTATGTATGTCACAACATAGTAGAAAAAGTCAAAGGGGAAGTGAGCGCTTGAGAAGAGAGGAAAATCTCAGAGGCTTTGTAATTCCGGGCTTTGTAAGAATCCACTCAATTAAGAACTAATTTATTCCCATGAAGACTAGTTCAGACTTGGAAGAGAAAGAATCATTACTGGAATAACAACATCAACCATTCATGAGGGGTCTGCCCCCATAACCCAAACACCTCCCCTTAGGTTCCACCTCCCAACAGTCCCACGCTGGGGATCAAATTTCAACATGAGCTTTGATGGAGACAAGCCATACCTAAACCATAGCATTATGTCCTTTCCCCCCGCAAATCTCATGTCCTTCTTACATTCAACATACAACCATTCCATCCTAGTAGTCACAAAAGTATTAACTTGTTCTAGCATCAACTTAAAATTCCAAAGCCTCATCTGAGAGTCAAAGCAAGTTTCTTTCAGCTATGAGGCTATAAAATCAAAACAAGTTACTCACTTTTAAGATATAATAGTTGTACAGGGATTTGGTATACATTTCTATTTCAAAAGGGAGAAATTGGCCAAAACAAGGGGGTAACAGGACCTATGCACGTCTAAGACCCAACAAGGCAGATATTAAAGCGTAAAGTTCTTTAATGTCTTTAAAGAAGACATTAAAATGTCTTTAAAGAAGACAAAGTGAGAGGCTGAGCAATATGACAACATAAAAGGCACACTGATGATTTCCCCGCTACAAGAACACCAGTTTAACAACTATCTACACGGATAAAAATACTTTTATAAGAAGCAAAAATTAGGTGAGCCGTCATAGCATGTGGTTTAATCTTCATATCATTGAAAGGGGCGCGGAAGAGATAGAAAAAAAAAAAAAAAAAAAAAAAAAAGGCCTGAATTGCTGATGCCACTCCTCCCCCAGTACAGGCAACAGCTCAATGGTACGCGGGGTTTCTCTGGGTGCTGGGAGAGGAAAAACACAGCAATTGTGAAGCATTGAACTCAGCGCTGTCCTGTTAGAACAGAAAGGGAAACCGGGCCAAACTCAGCTGATGCCCATCCACTAAGGGAGCATTTTAACCAGTGCTAGCCAGCGTAGAATCGCTGATCCCAGCGGTCAGAACTTGAGTTCCTGCAAAACTTGCCACCCTGGGCTACAATGCTTCTTGTCTCTAAATGAACTTGAAAGGTAATCTAGGCCATAAGGACTGCAACACTCAGGTGAGTCCTAGTGCTGAACTAGGCCCAGAAACAATGGACAGGGCGGGCACGTGACATGTTGAGACACTAGTCAGGGCAGCTAAAGGAGTGCTAGCATCACTCCTCTCCAAACCCTACGCTGCACAGCTTATGGCTTTAAAATAAACCCTTCCCTTCTGGTTGCAGAGAGGAGAGAAAAGAGTGAGAAGGGCGTTTTTAAATTATTTACATTTTTGTGTACATGGTAGGTGTAAATATTTATGGGAAACATGACATGTTTATACACAGACATGAAATGTGAAGTAAGTAAATCATGGGAAACGGGGTATTCATCCCCTCAAGCATTTATCCTTTGAGTTACGAACAATCCATTTATACTCTTTATTTTTAAATGTATAATTAAGTTATTATTAACTATAAGCACCCTATTGTGGTATCAAATAGTAGCTCTATAAAATAATAGGTATTATTCAAGCTAACTAATTTTTGCACCTGTTAACCTTGCCCACCTCCCCCTAGACACCCCAACGACCCTTCTCAGCCTCTAATAACCATCCTTTTACTCTCTATGTCTATGAGTTTAATTGTCTTGATTTTTTTATTTCACAAATGAGGGAGAACATGTGATATTTCTCTTTCTGTGCCTGGCTTATTTCACTTAACATAATGATCTCCAGTTCCATCCATGTTGTGACAAATGACTGGATCTCATTTTCTTAAGGACTGAATAGTACTCTATTGTGTATATATACTACATTTTCTGTATCTATTCATCTGTTGATGGATACTTAGGTTGACTCCAAATCTTAGCTATTTTAAACAGCACTGTAACAAACATAGGAGTGCAGATATCGCTTTGATACACTGATTTTCTTTCTTTGAGACATGTACCCAGCAGTGAGATAGCTAGATCACAGGGTAGCTCAATTTTTATTTTTTTCAGGAATCTAAAAACAGTTTTTAATATTGATTTACTAATTTACATTATCACCAACAGTGTACAATGGTTCCCTTTTATCCACATCCTCTCCAGCATTTGTTATTGGCTGTCTTTTAAATATAAGCCATTTTAACTGGGGTAAGATGATATCTCATTGTAGTTTTGATTTGCACTTCTCTGATAATCAACGATGTTGAGCACATTTTCATATGCCTGTGTGCTGTCTTCTTTTGAGCAATGTCTATTCAAATTATTGACCATTTTTTGATTGAATTATTAGATATTTTTCTATAGAGTTGTTTGAGTTCCTTATATATTCTGGTTATTAATCACTTGTCAAAGGTGTAGTTTGCAAATATTTTATCTCATGTTGTGGGTTGTCACTTCACTTTATTGATCATAGCATTTGCTGTACAGAAGCTTTCTAAATTGATATGATTGATTTGTCCATTTTTGTTTTGGTTGCCCGCGCTTGTGGGGTGCTGCTTAAGAAATCGTTGCCCAGACCAATTTCCTGGATGTTTTCCCTAATGTTTTCTTGTGGTAGATTCATAGTTTGAGGTCTTAGATTGAGGTCTTTAATCCATTTTGATTTAATTTTATACATAGTGATAGATAGGGGCCAGGTTTCATTCTTCTGTATACGAATATTTAGTTTTCCCAGCACTATTTATTGAAGAGACACTATTTTCCTCAGTGTGTGTTCTTGGCACCTTTGTGGAAAGTGAGTTCACTGCAAGTGTGTGGATTTGTTTCTGGGTTCTTTCTTCTGTTCCATTGGTTTATGTGTCTGTTTTCATGCCAGTGCCATACTGTTGTGGTAACTAGACCTCTTAGTATAATTTGAAGTCAGGTAATGTGATTCCTCCAGTTTTGTTCATTTTGCTTAGGACAACTTTGATTATTCTGGGTCTTTTTTTGGTTTCATATAAATTTGTTTTTTTTTTTTCCATTTCTGTGAATAATATCATTGATATTTTGATAAGCATTGCATTGAGTCTGTAGATTGCTTTGGGTAGTATGGACATATTAACAATATAACTTCTTCCAATGCATAAGATATAATATTATTTTTCCTTTCTATTTTTTGGGAGACAGGGTCTCACTTTGTTACCTAGGCTGGAGTGCAGTGGTGGGAACATGGCTCACTGCAGCCTTGACCTTCCAGGCTCAAGTGATCCTCCCACTTCAGGCCCCCAAGTAGTTGGGACCACAGGTGTGTGCCACCAGGCCTGGCTAATTTTTGTATTTTTTGTAGAGACGAGGTTTCACCATGTTGTCCAGGCTGTTCTTGAACTCCTGGGCTCAAGCAATCCGCCCACCTTAGCCTCCCAGAGTGCTGGAATTACAGGCCTGAGCCACTGCGACTGGGTTCCTTGTCAATTTCTTTCATCGGTGTTTTACAGTTTTCATTATAGAGATCTTTCACTTCTTAGGTTAACTTAATTTCTAGGTATTTAATTTTTAATTTTATGTGTGGCCATTGTAAATGGGATTACTTTTTTTCACGCTGTTCACTGTAAGCATATAGAAATGCTAATGATTTTTGTATATTGATTTTGTATCCTGCAACTTTACTGAATTTAACAGTTCTAATAATTTTCCTGTGGAGTCTTTAAGCTTTTTCCAAATATGAGATCATATCATCTGCAAACAAGGATAATTTGACTGCTTCATTTTCAAATAGGATATCCTTCATATCTTTCTCTTCTCTGATTGCTCTAGCTAGAATTTCAGTACTATGTTGAATAACAGTGGTAACCGTGGGCATATTTGTCATGTTCCAGATCTTAGAGAAAACGCATTCAGTTTTTCCCCAATCAGCTGTTATTTTGTTGAGGATTGTTGCATCAATATTAATGAGAGATATTGGCCTGCAGTTTCTTTTTTTTTTTTTTTTTTTTTTTGGGTGTGTTTTTGTCTAGTTTTGATATCAGCATAATACTGGCCTTTCAGAATCAGTTTGGAAGTATTCTCTTCTCCTCAATTTTCCTGAGTAGTTTGAGTAGGATTAATATTAATTCTTCAAATGTTTGGTAAAATTCAGCAGTGAAGCCATTAAGTGTTGGTCTTTTCTTTATGGGAGACTTTTTATTATGGCTTCAGTCTCGTTACTTGTTATTGACCTGTCCAGGATTTGGATTTCTTCCTGGTTCAACCTTGCTAGCTGATCTATGTCTCGAAACCTGTCTATGTCTTCTAGGTTTTCCAAGTGATTGACATAGCTGCTCATATTAGCCACTAATGATCTTTTGAATTTCCGCAATATTAGGTGTAATGTCTCCTGTTTCATTTTTCATTTTGTTTATTTGGATCTTCTCTCTTTTTTTCTTACTTACTCTGGCTAAAATTTAGTCAATTTTACTTAACTTGTCAAAAAATTTTGTTTCATTGACCTTTTGTATTTTTTTTTCATTTCAATTTCATTTATTTCTGCTCTGATCTTTATTACTTCTTTTCTTCAACGATTTTTTGGGTTCGGTTTGATCTTGCTTTTCTAGTTCTTTTGATTGCATCGTTAAATTGTTCATTTGACATTATTCCTCCTTTTTGATGTAGGCACTTATAGCTACAAACTTCCTTCTTAGTACTGCTTCTGCCTGCTGTGGCCCACAGGTTTTGATATGTTGTGTTTTTATTATCATCGATTTCACGACATTTTTCAATTTTCTTCTAATTTCTTCATTGACCCACTAGTCATTCAGGAGCATGTGTTAAATTTCTATGCATTTGTATAGTTTCCAAAATTCCTCTTGTTATTAATTTCTAGTTTTATTCCATTGTGGTCACAAGATGCTTGATATTATTTCATTTTTTTGAATTGTTTTAAGACTTGCTTTTTGACCTAATGGATGGTTTATTATTGAGGATGATGCATATGTTGAGAAGAAAATGTGTTGTGTATTCTATAGCTGTTGGATGAAATATTCTGTAAATATCTATTAGATTCTCTTGGTCTAGAGTGCAGATTAGGTCTGATGTTTCTTTGTTGATTTTCTGCCAGGAAGACTTATCCAGTGCTGAAAGTGGGGTGTTGAAGCCTCCAGCTGTTATTGTATTGGGGCCTGTCTCTCTTTACCTCTAATAATATTTCCTTTATATGTCTGGGTACTCCAATGTTGGGTGCATATATTTTTAAAATTGTTATATCCTCTTGCTGAATTGACCCCTTTATTATTCATATCTGGGTCAGACCTGAAGCCAGCACAGTGCTGGGTCTTCACCAAAGCCTGCTGTAACCACTGCCTAGCTACCGCCTATGTTCAAGACCCTGGTTTTCTACGATCAGACATCGGCTAAGTCAGCATGTCCTGAGTCCTTCCCTTCAGGACAGTAAGGTTTCCCAGGCCCTGGGTGAGTTCAAAAGTACAATCCTGAATTCAGGAACTAGAGTAAAAAACCCTAGAGGTCTACCTGGTGTTCTATTGTATTGGCTCAGCTGGCACTCAAACCACAAGACCAATTCCTTAAAGTGTATGGAAGACTTTTTCCTTTTATTTTGTATACCAGCTCCGTTACAGAAGAATAGGACACAAATCAGAGTCTTGAGGCCCTGTTCCAGGCCCTACCACCCAGATGACATTTTTAGAAATACCCTGGGCCAAAAGGGAACTCATTGTTTTGAAGGAAAGGACCCAGTTTTTTCAACATTTATTACTTGCTAACTGAAGAGCCTTTGGGTGCTCTTCAGTTATAACCAGCAGTGATACACAGGTACTACATAGAGAACCTTGGGTCAGCCTTTGAGACTCTGTGGCTTCAGGTGAGAATCAACATTACAACATTACAAGGCTATGGGGCAAAAATCTTTCTGCTTTGAAAAACCATAGGGAAGAGCAAAGGAGTCTTTGTCTTGCACCTTAGGTGCAGCAAGGCCACAGGGGAGTAGAGCACCATGCAGGCTCTTGAGGTCCCCGACTCCATGATTTGACTTTTGAATGGCATTACTGGACTTGTCCGCGTCAGAGGGGATCCCACTTCCCTGAAGGGTTAGTCCCAGGCCAGGCAACATTTACCGAAAGATGACTGAAAAGACTTTGGGTCATGAGGAAACATCAGAGCTAGGTTGGCAGCACTCCTCATGACTTGGGGTGCTGGTGGCTATGGGGTGAGAATCCTCTGCTTTTAGAAAGAAGAAGAAAGAGTGAGAAGGACTGCATCGCATCTTGTGGTTTCAGTTCCAGTTCAATCACTGTACAATAGAACACCAAGTAGACTTTTAAGTTTTTTGACTCTAGCCTCTGTCACCTAGAGGGCACCTCTGAACCTTGCCACCCTGAAGGGAAGGACACAAGCCTGGCTGGCTTTGAAACTGGCTGCTTCTAGAGCCCTAAGGCCTTATGCAATAACAGAGAGTGGTTAGAGAAGGCATTGGGCATGCTTGAGTTATTGTGCTGGCTTGAGGTCTGACACAGCAGAGTCATAATACTGGTAGCCACAGTGGTGCTTACGTCACTCCGCTCCCAGCTTTATGTGATTGGAACAGAGTGAGAGACTCTGTATGTTTAGGAGAATGTAAGGGAAGAGAACAAGAGACTCTGCCTGTTAAACCAGAAAATTCTTCTGGATCTTGTCTGAGACCATCAATGTGGTACATCTAAGAATCTACAAAACCACAGTATTACTGGGCTTGGGGTGCCCCCTAAAGTAGATACAACTTAGACCACAACAGCCAAATTTTTTCAATTATCTGGAAAGTCTTCCCAAGGACAGTTATGAATAAGCCCAGAGAGTGAAGACTACAATAAATACCTAACTCTTCAATGCCTAGATACTAAAAATATCTACTAACATCAACACTATCCAAGTAAACATTACCTCACCAAATGAACTAAATAAGGTGCCAGGGACCAATCCTGGAGAAACAGAGATATGTGACATTTCAGACAGAGTTCAAAATAGCTGTGTTGAGGAAACAAAGAAATTCAGATAACACAGAGAAGAAATTCAGAATTCTATTTGATAAATGTAATGAGAAGACTGAAATAATTATAAAGAATCAAGCAGAAATTCTAGAGCTGAAAAATGCAAATTTCATATAGAAGAATGCATCAGAGTCCTTTAATAGCAGAAATGATCAAGCAGAATACATAGGGTACTTGAAGACAGGCTATTTGAAAATTCACAGTCAGAGGAGACAAAAGAAAAAAGGATAAAAAACATTAAACCATGCCTACAGGTACTAGAAAATAACCTCAAAAGGGTAAAAATAGGAGTTATTTGCCTTAAAGAGGAGGTAGAGAAAAAGATGGAGTAGAAATTTTATTCAGAAAAATAATAACAAAGGAATTTCCAAACCTAGAGAAATATACCAGTATCCTAATACCAGAAAGATATAGAACACCAAGCAGATTTAACCCAAAGGAGACTACCTCAAAGCCTTTAATAATCTAACTCTGTGAAGTCAAGTATAAAGAAAGGATCCTAAAAGTACCAATATAAAATAAACAAATAACATACAAAGGAGCTCCAATACACTTGGCAGCAGATTTTTCAGTAGAAACCTTATAGGTCAAAAGAGAGTGCCATGACATTTTTAAAGTGCTGAAGAAAAAAAATAAACAACTTTTGCACTAGAATAATATAGCCAGTGAAAATATCCTTCAAACATGAAGGATAAACAAAAGACTTTCCCAGACAAACAAAAGCTGAGGGATTTCATCAACACCAGACCTGTCCTACAAGAAATGCTAAAGGAAATACTTCAATCAGAAAGAAAAAAAAAAAAAAAACATTAATGAGCAATAAGAAATCATCTGAAGGTACAAAACTCACTGGTAATAGTAAGTACACAGAAGCACACAGAATATTTGAACACTGTAACT
This sequence comes from Mandrillus leucophaeus, assembly GCF_000951045.1. NCBI lineage: Eukaryota > Metazoa > Chordata > Mammalia > Primates > Cercopithecidae > Mandrillus > Mandrillus leucophaeus. The sequence goes on from NW_012100043.1 coordinate 668,423, forward strand.
GCTGTCTGTAAACTAATCCCAACTAGAGACTAAACGATAAGCCAATCAAAAATAATAACTACAGCAACATTTCAAGACACAGTACAATAAGCTATTAATAGCAACAACAAAAAAAATAAAAGCAGGGGAACAAAGTTAAGATGTTATCTTGTTGCTTGTTGGTATATAATATTAAGTTGTTAACAGGTTAAAATAATGAGTTGTGAAATGGTATTTGCAAGCCTCCTGGTAAACTCAATCCAAAAAACATGAAATGGATACACAGACAATAAAAAGCAAAAAACTAAATTATATTGCCAGAGAAAATCAACTTCACTAGAGAAAGATAGAGAGGAAAGAAAAAAAAAAAGGAAATACAATCAAACAACCAGAAAACAAATAACAAAATGACAGGAGTAAGTCCTTGCTTTTCCATAATAATGTTGAATGTAAATGGACTAAACCCTCCAATCAAAAAACATAGAGTGGCTAAATGGATGAAAAAAGAAGACTGATTGATTTGTTGCCCACAAGAAACACACTCCACCTATAAAGATACATATATGGACTCAAAATTAATAGAAAAATACACTCCCTGCCAATGGAAACGAAAAATGAGCAGGAATCACTATACTTACATCAGAGAAAATAATTTTCAAAACCAAAACTATAAAAAGAGATAAATAAGGTCACTATAAAATGTTGAAGGGGTCAATTCAACAAGAAAATATAACAATTTTAAATATATACACAAACAACACTGAAGAACTCAGATATATAAAACAAATATAAAAGCTAAAGAGACAGGTTGCAATACAAAAACATCTGGAGACTTCAACACCTTACTTTTAGCATTGGATGGATCTTCCAGACAGAAAATCAACATAGAAATATCAGACTTAATCTGTACTATAGAGAAAGTGGATCTAATAGATATTCACAGATTATTTCACCCAATGACTGCAGAGTACATTCTTTTTCTCAGCATATGAATTATTCTCAAAAATAGACCACATTAGCTCACAAACCAAGTCTTAATCCATTGGAAAGTACTGAAATAATGGCAAGCATCCTCTCTGACCACAATAGAATAAAACTAGAAATTAATAACAAGAATAATTTTGGAAATTATACACATACATATAAATTAAACAACGTGCTTCTGAATGACTAGTGGGTCAAGGAAGAAATGAAAACAAAACTTGAAAAATTTCTTGAAACAAATGGTGATATAAACACAACATACCTAAACCTATGGAATACAGGAAAAGCAGTATTAAGAAGGAACTTTATAGCTATAAGTGCCTACATCAGAAAGAGGAATAGCATCAATCAAACAATCTAATTATGAAACTTAAACTAGAAAAGCAACAGCAAACCAAACCCAAAACAATTAGTAGTAGAAGAAACGAAATAATAAAGACTAAAGCAGAAATAAATAAAATTGAAATGAAAGAAAGAAATACAAAAGATTGATAACATAAAAAGTTGATTTTCTGAAAAGTTAAACAAAACTAGCAAACATTTAGCCAGAAAAAAAACTAAGAAAAAAAGAAAGAAGAAACATAAATGAAATAAAAATTGAAAAAGAAGACATTAAAACTGATACTGCAGAAATTCAAAGGATCATTAGTGGCTATGATGAGCAACTATATGCCAATAAAATAGAAAATCTAGAAGAAATGGACAAATTCCCAGAAACTTAACAACCTTCCAAGACTGAGCCAGAAAGAAATAAAAAACCTGAACAGACCAATCACAATTAATGACTTCAAAGTCATAAAAAAACAGTCTTCCAGTAAAGTAAGACCTGAGACCTGATGGCTTCAGTGCTGAAATCTGCCAAACATTTAAGGAAGAATTAATACTTTCCTGCTCAAATTATTCTGAAAAAGAGAGGAGGAGGGAATACTTCCAAACTTGTTCTACAAGGCCAGTATTATCCTGATAAGAAAACCAAACAAAGACATATAAAAAAAGAAAAGGCAAACTGCAGGCCAATATCTCTAATGAATATTGGTAAAAAACATCCTCAGCAAAAACAAAAAATCAAATACAATACATTAGAAAGATCATTTATCAAGACCAAGTGAAGTTTATCCTTGGACTACAAGAGTGGTTCAACATATGCAAATCAATTAATGTGATACATTTTATCAATAGAATGAAGGATAAAAAGCATATGATAATTTTAATTAATGCTTAAAAACCATTTGCTAAAATGTAACATTTCTCCATTAAAAAAAAACTCTCTAAAAACTGAGAATAGAAGAAACATACCTCAACATAATAAAAGTCATATACAACAAACCTACAGCTAGTATCATAATGAATGGGGAACAACTGAAAGATTTTTCTCTGCGATCTGGAACATGACAAGAATGTCCAATATCACCACTGCTATTCAACATAGTACTGTAAGTCCCAGCTAGAGAAATCGGACAAGAGAAAGAAATAAAGGGTAAGCAAATAGGAAGGAAAGAAATCAGATTATCATTTTTTTTGCAGATGATAGAATCTTATATTTGGGAAAACCTAGAGACACAGAAAAGAACTATGAGAACTGATACACAAACTCAGTAGAGTTGCAGGATACAAAAATCAACATATAAAAATCACTAACATTTCTATATGTATACAGTGAACTATATGAAAAATGAAAAAGTAATCCCATTTATAATAACCCAAAATAAAATTAAATACTTAAATATTACCTTAACCAAAGAAATGGAAGATCTTTGTAATAAAAACTATAAAACATTGATGAAGGAAATTGAAATAGATGTCAAACAAATTTTAAAAATCATGTTCATGTAGTGGAAGAATCAATATTGTAAAAAGGTTCATACTACTCAAAGCAATGTACAGATTCAGTGCAATCCCTATCAACATACTAATTATATTATTCACAAAAATTGAAAAAAAAAATCCTAAAATTTATATGGAACCACAAAAGACCGAGAATAGCCAGAGCTATCTTTAGTAAAAAGAACGAAACTTTAGGAATCACATTACCTAAATTTAAATTATACTTCAGAACTTTAGTAACCAAAACAGCATGGTACTGACATTAAAAAAACATTCATAGACCAATAGAACAGAGCAGAGAACCCAGTAACAATTCCATGTACTTATAATGAACTCATTTTCGACAAAGGTGCCAAAAACTTACACTAGGAAAAAGACAGTCTCTTCAATAAATGGTCCAGGGAAAACTGAATATCCACATGCAGAAGAATTAAACTAGATACCTGTCTTTTACCATATAAAAAAAAAATCAAAATGGATTAAGACTTAAATCTAAGACCTCAAACTATGAATCTTCTATAAGAAAACATTGGGGGAAATTTCCAGGACATTGAACTGTGCAAAAATCTCTTGAGAACTACCCAGGAAGCACAGGCAACCAAAGCAAAATTAGAAAAATGAGATCACATAAAGTTAGAAAGCTTCTGCACAGCAAAGGGTACAATCAACAAAGTAGAGAGACAACCCACAGAATGGGAAAAACATATTTTCAAACTGTCCATTTGGCAAGGCATTAATAACCAGAATGTAGAAGAAGCTAAAACATTTCAATAGGAAATAATCAAATAATATCAAAAATTGGCACAAGATTTGAATAGACATTTCTCAAAAGAAGATATACAAATGGCAGTCAGGCATATAAAAAGGTGCTTAGCATTACGGATCACCAGAGTAATGGAAATAAAAATAACAATGAAGTCACATCTCACCAAAAGACAGGCAATAACAAATACTGATGAGGACGTGGAGAAAAGGGAACCCTTGTACACTGTTTGTGGGAATGTAAATTAGTACAACCAGTATGAATAATTTGGAAGTTCCTGAAAACACTAAAAATTGAGCTGCCTTATCATCCAGTAATCCCACTGCTAGGCATATACCCCAAAGGAAATCAGTGCATCAAAGAGATTCCTGCGCTCCTAAGTTTGTTACAGCACTGTTTACAATAACTAAGATTTAGAAGCAACCAAAGTGTTCATCAACAGATGAATGTGTTACAGGTAGTTAGATAGACTTGAGCAGGACAGGAGAGGGCTCTCCCCCACCACCACTGGGAATGTCAGGTGATGGTTCGGCAATTATCACACTACCTCTCTAAAAATGATAATTCAGCAGCTGGTCCCAGGGTGCCAGGGAGAGACAATCTCCTGATGATTCACAGCTATTAACATTAAAGTGTTAATTGAATGCAGATTTCAGGGAGAAGCAACTTCCTGAGCATGCACACTAAGAGACAAAATGGTGAAGTGTGACCTTCCGGGGACTCTCCATCAGAAAAATAAAAAAAAAGTCTCAGATGGGCATGCATACAACTTCCTAAACACACTGCACATGCTCAGTACCCAAGGGTAAGGAGGGCACTGCGCATTCAGGAAGCCCACCCTAAGGGAAGAATCATGGGAAAGAGGAGAGCCTATAAAGCCCTAGGATCAAGGTTCAATGCTCTTTTTGACCTTCAGGCATCCTCTTGGATCCCTTCCATGTGAACTTTCCTTTCTTTCCTGTTCTTTTGAAATAAATTTCTACTGCTCTGAAACTTGCCTCAGTCTTTTTTCTACTTTATGCCTCTCAGTCATTTTTTTTTTTTTCTGAGAAGGCAAAAATTGAAATTACTGCAGACCTGTACATATATGCCACTTGTAACTCAGGGAAACCTGGATACCTGCCACTGGTAATGAATTGATAAAGAAATTGTGGGCCAGGCACACTGACTCATGCCTGTATTCCCAGCAGTTTGTGAGGCTGAGGTGGGCAGATCACAAGGTCAGGATTTCAAGACCAGCCTGACCAATATGGTGAAACGCCATCTCTACCAAAAATACAAAAATTAGCCAGGTGTGGTGGTGCACACCTGTAGTCCCAGCTACTCAGGAGGCTGAGGCAGGAGAATCACTTGAACCTGGGAGAAGGAGGTTGCAGTGAGCCTAGATCACACCACCGCACTCCAGCCTGGGTGACAGAGCAAGACTTCATCTCAAAAAAAAAAAAGGAAAAAAGAAATTGTGGCACATACACAATGGAGTACTAGTAAGCCATAAAAAAGAATGAGATTCTGTAATTTGCAACAACATGAATGGAACTGGAGATCATTATGTTAAGTGAAATAAGCCAGGCACAGGAAAATGAACATTACATGTTCTCACTTATTTGTGGGATCTAAAAATCGAAATAATTGAACTCATGGACATAGAGAGTAGAAGGATAGTTACAAGAGACTGGGAAGTGTAATGAGGGGTTGGAGGGGTGGTTGAGATGGTTAATAGTACTATAAAAAATAGAATAAATAAGACCTTCTATTTGATAGCAAAACAGGGTAACTATAGTCAATGATAAATTAATTGTACATTTGAAAATAACTTAAACATGATAATTGGACTTCTTGTTTTAAATGTCTTTTTAAGTGTAGGGTCTCATGTGCCACATAAATATATGCATCTACCATGGACCCACAAAGTTTTTTTTAAAAATCTCCAAGCTAACCTTTTACTCAGTGTGTCACCTTCTGAGCACACTGGCACACTGGATTAAAGATTGGGTTCCAAAGGCCATGGGAAGCCCAACTTCCATAGTTTGTGGCACAATGCTTTTGTTTTTTTCAAAGCTAAGATGCACACTCCTGTTGCCTTTGTAATCCTGGGATCTCTGAGGCAGACCTACTCCTGTGGCTCCACTAGGCATTGCCTTCATGGGTACTCTGAATGGTGCCTCTACCCCTTTGGCAATTTTCTGCCTGTGTTTCTAGGCTCTTCTCTACATCATCTGAAATCTAAGTGGAAATTGCCAAGCCTCTATGGCTTTTGCCTTCTGCATGCCTACAGACCTAATTACATATGTAATCTGCCAAGGCTTACCACTTGTGCTTTCCAGAGCAGCAGCCTGAACAGTGTCTGGGGCCATTTGAGTTGTATTTGGAGGCTGAACAGCTGGGATGTAAGGAGTAACATCTCAAGGCAGCAGCTTCCCAGAGCCCATCCTCAAAACCATTCAGCTCTCTTAGGTCTCTGGGCCTGTGATGGGAGGGGCAGCATCAAAGATCTCTGAAATGCCTTTGAGGCCTTTTCCCCCGTTGTCTTGACTGTTAACATCTGGCTCTTTTTTATTTTATCTGTACTAATTACTTTTTAGCAAGCAACTGCTGTGCAGCTCCCTTGAATTCTTCTCTTGAAAATGCTCTTTCATTCTCCAATACATGACTAGGCTACAAATTTTATATATTTTTACACTCTGTTTCCCTTCAAATTATAATGCTGCCCTAAATAATTTCTTTGCTGCTGTAACTGAGCATACACTGCCATTAGCAATCACTTTACTTCTTGAGTACTTTGCTGCTTTGAATCTTTTTTTTAACCAGATACCCGAGGCCATCACTCTTAAGTTCAGCCTTGCGGAAATTCTTAGGGTATGCAAACAATGCAATCAATGTCTTTGCTACAGTGTAATGTAAGTGACCTCTGCTCCACTCCCCAATGAATTTCTCCTCATTTACATATGAGACCTCATCAGAACAATCTTTACTGTCTACATTTGTATCAGCATTTTAGTCACAACCATCTAACCAATCTCAAGACATTCCAAACTTTCCCTTTTCTTTTTGTCTTCTTCTGACTTCTCCACTCTTTCAACCTCTCTCATTACCCATTCTAAAGCCACTTCCACATTTTCAGTTATTTGTTATCAGCATAACCCCACTTCTTGGTACCAATTTCTGTTTTAATCCATTTTGTATTGCTATAAAAGAATACTGGAAACTGAATAATTTACAAAGAAGCGAAGTATATTTTGCTGATCGTTCTGCAGGCTAAGAAATGGAAGGGAACGGCCTTGGCTTCTAGTGAGGGGTTTTATGTATGTCACAACATGGTGGAGAAGGTTAAAGAGGAATCAGACACTTGTGAACAGGGAAGAAATTCTGAGTGTTTTTCTGGTTTACGAAAACCTATGCTCTTGGGAACCAATTTATTCCTGTAATAAATAATCCAGTTGCAAAAGTAAAACTCCACTCACTATGGCGAAAATGACACTGAATCATTGATGAGGGATTTGCCCCCACAACCCAAACATATCCTGCTAGGTCCCAACTCTGAACACTACCAAACTGGAGATCAAATTTCAGCATAAGCTTTGGTGGGAAGAAACAAGCCATATCCAAACTATCACAAAAATACCTAAAACAGGATGATATAATTGTGACTGTGTCATCTAATTTACATTGAGTGGTGATGCAAGGAGATGAGGTTGTAATACTTGAGCTATGATCTCAATAATGAGGAGACAGTGTGAGACAAAGAGAATTCCTGACAGAGAAAACATACAATGCATTAATACTGAGGTGGCAACGATTTCGTCCTTAAATATTTAAAGAAAATAAACATTATGGTTGGAATTTATGGCCCAAGACAAAAAATAATCTCAGGTGTGTTGGAAAGGTAGGTAGGACTTAATCTTGTAGTACCTGAAGACAGTTGTAAGCAGTTCCATTTTATTCTCCATGCAATGGTAAACCAAGATAATTTGAGGCCAGTCAAGGGACCAACATGACCTGAGTATTCTTACCCTTAGTATTGTATAGAAAATGTGAAAGGGTGAGGAGAGCCTGACCAAATGAAGATTGAACAGTTATGACAGCACTGTAGAAAACCCAAGAAAGGATAGAAATATCTTAAAACTAAAGTCATTCCAGTGAAAGACACCAATGTAGATTCGATCTTATGCTATAACATGTACAATGTACTGTATTACATATTATATGTATTTTATATGTGTGTGTGTGTGTATGTGTATATATATATAATTTCAATAGTTTTCAGGGAAAGGATGGTTTTTGGTTACATGGATAAGATGGATAAATTCTTTAGTGGTGACTTCTGAGATTGTGCTGCGTCCATCACCCAAGCAGTGTACACTGTACCGAATGTGTACATTTTTATTCCCTCATCCCACTCCTGCCCTGATCCCTGAGGCCCAAAAGTCCATTATATCATTTGTATGCCTTTGCATACTTATAGCTTTAGCTCCCAGTTATAAGTGAGAAATATGATATTTGGTTTTTTATTCCTGAATTACTTCACTTAGAATAATGGTCTCCAATTCCATCCAGATTGCTGTGAATAACATTATCTCATTCTTCTTTGGCTGAATAGTATTCCATGGTGTATTTTCTTTATCCACTTGTTGGCTGATGGACATTTAGGCTAGTTCTGTATTTTAGCAATTGCAAGTTGTGCAGCTATCAACATGCATGTACAAGTGTCTTTTTCATATAATGACTTCCCTTCCTTTGGGTAGATACTCAGTAGTGGGATTACTTGATTGAATGATAGTTCTAGTTTAGTTTTTTAGGAAACTCCACACTGTTTTCCGTAGTGGTTGTACTAGTTTACATTCCCACCAGCCATGTAAAAGTGTTCTCTTTTTACCACATATATGCCAACATCTATTGTGTTTTGATTTTATAAATTATGGCCATTCTTGCAGGAGTAAGGTGGTATCTCCTTGTAATTTTAATTTGCATTTCCATGATGATTAGTGATGTTGAGTATTTTATCGTATGTTTGTTGGCCATTTGTATGTCTTCTTCTGAGAATTGTCTATGCATATCGTTTGCCCCCTTTTTGATGAGATTATTTGTTTCTTTCTTGCTGATTTGTTTGAGTTCCTTTTAAATTCTGGATATGAGTCCTCTGTTGAATGCATAGTTTGTGAATATTTTCTCCATTCTGTGGGGGTTATCTGTTTACTCTGCTGATTATTTATTTTGCTGTGCAGAAACTTTTGATTTTTGTTGTTATTGTTTAGTTTAATTAGGTCCCATCCATTTATTTTTGTTTTCGTTGCATTTGCTTTTGGGTTTTTGGTCACAAACTATTTGCCTAAGCCGACATTTAGAAGAGTTTTTCTAATGTTATTTTCTATAATTTTTAGAATTTCAGGTCTTAGATTTAAGTCTTTGATCCATCTTCAGTTGATTTTTTCATAAAGTGAGCGAAATCTGCTGTTAAACTGATAGTTTTCCCTTTTCCTTTTGCTTTTGCCTCACAGATCTTAAGATTCTTTCCTTTGTCTTGATTTTAGATAACCTGATGACTATGCATTTATGTGATGATCATTTTGGTGATGAATTTTCCATCCCAGGTGTTCTTTGAACTTCTTGAATTTGGATTTCTAGATCTCTAGCAAGGCCAGGAAAGTTTTCCTCAATTATTCCCTCAAATAAATTTTTTAAACTTAGATTTCTCTTCTTCCTCAGGAATAACAATTATTCCTAGTTTTAGGCATTAACATAATTCCAAGTTTCTTGGAGGATTTGTGCATTTTTAAAACCCTTTTTTCTTTGTATTTGTTAATTGGGTTAATTCAAAAGCCTTGTCTTTGAGTTCTGAAGTTCTTTCTTGTTCTGTTTTGGTCTATTATTGAAACTTTCCATTGCATTTTGTATTTATGTAAGTTTGTCTTTTATTTCCAGAAGTTGTGATTGTTTTTTCTTTATGATATCTATTTCTCTGGAAAACTTTTCATCCATATCCTGTATTTCTAAAAATTCCTTTAAGTTGTTTTTCATCTTTCTCTGGTATCTCCTTAAGTAGCTTAATAAACAACCTTCTGAATTTTTATTTGGCATTTTGGAGATTTCTTGTTGGTTCAGATCCATTGCTGTGAAGTTGATGTGATAATTTGGGGGTGTTATAGAACCCTGTGTTTTCATTGTACCAGAATTACTTTTCTGGTTCCTTCTGACTTGGGTAGACTATTTCAGTGGAGATGTCTGGAACTCAAGGCCTGCTGTTCAGATTCTTTTGACCTAAGGGGTGGTCCCTTGATGTGATGCTCTCCCCCTTCCCCCAAGGATAGGACTTTCTGAGAGCTGGACTGCAGTGATTGTTATTGTTCTTCTTGGTCTAACCACCTTGTGGAACTACCAGACTGGTGCTAGGAAATGTCTGCAAAGAGTCCCTGTGATGTGATTTGTCTTCAGGTCTCCAAGACATTTATACCAGCACCTGATCTCGTGGAGGTGTCAAGAGAGTGAAGCAGATTCTGTGAGAGTCCTTGGTTTTAGATATGGTTAGTGTGCTGGCTTTCTTAAAAGCTGGTTATGCTAGCAGTAAAGTTGTCACGTGGACACACTCAGGACCTCCTGTTAGCCAGGATGTTGCAGGCAGTGGAATAATTCGTTGTCTTCTTCTTACTGGAATCAGGGTTATTCTGCCATGAATTGCTGTAATGGGCTGAATTGGTTGGCCTCCAGCCAGGAGGTGGTGTTTTCAAGAGAGCACCAGCTGCTTTATTCGTAGAGGGCTCTAAGCTTTGCCCTAAGTTGGCCAGAGTAAGTATTTTGGTTTCTCAGGTGCTGGGTAGGGCCATAAAACTCCTAAGAGTTTCTGTCTGTTGCGGTTGGCTACGAGTGTGGGAAGAGAAATACCATCAGGTAGGAGCAGTGTTAGGAAGGTCTGGGCTGAGATACTCCTGGGGCAGAGCTTGCTGGATGGGAAATGGGGATCTGGTTCTCAGACCAATGAGGTTATGCTCCTGAGGGGATCTTGGCTGCCTCCTCTGTTTCGTAAAGTTTGCCAGAGAAGTATTGGATAGTTGGTAGCAAGACACCTCACCCAGCTCCCACACACTTGGTGAGATTGGTCTCACTCTCATAGTGCTCCACTCAAACCTTGCCCCAGGCTGTGAGCTTCCCTTCTGAGAAAGCAAGCATGGCTTTTAGACCTTGCTTTTCCCTGTCTGCTCATTCCTTTGACAGGAGCTCCTGCAGCAACTGTCTCTTATCCCCTGGACGCCCCTCATGAAAATTTGTGTCCAGTTGAAACAACTACCAGTTTCAGTTTTCAGTTTTTTTCACCCTACAACCCCTTCCCAATTCTGCTGGCTGCTTTTCTCAAGGGCCCCTGTGAGAGATAGTAAAAGATGTTGTCCCTGGACTCAAGGTGGAGGCTGGGAGTGCCTACAAGACACTTCCCACTGCTGCTTCCACTTTAATATTTTGACTCCCTAAATCCATTTCAGCTCTAGGTATGGTTAAATCCTTCTCCTGTGATGTTGATTTTTCAGATTCCCTAGTTGGGATATTTGTTCAGAGGCAGGTTTTCTCCCTCTCATATTTTGGGAACTCAGAGGGTTTTTTTTTTTTTTTTTTTGCCAAGTTTTTGGAATTTGCAGTGGCATGCCACTGCTTTCAAAGGATCTGTGAATTCTTTCACCTTTTTTTTTTTTTCCTTTGGCATATTCCTGTGGTGGTTCTAGGAGCAGAAAGTAATGGTGTGAGTTTCTACATGCTGTTTTGTTCATCCAAGTAAAAGCTGCACATTAACCCTGTGTCCTGTCTACCATATTGTCCTCTAATCTCTTAATTAAGTATATTGTTCTGTTTTTGATAACCATGTTTTCATCCATAAGGAAAATTTATTATTTCACAATGGAAGTTATGCAGTCTGCTACATATTGCAAATTTCTGTTTTTTGTTTGTTTGTTTGTTTGTTGACACAGTCTCTTTCTGTCACCCAGGCTAGCGTGCAGTGGTGTAATCTTGGCTCACTGCAATCTCCACCTCCCGGGTTCAAGTGATTCTCTTGCCTCAATCTCCCAAGTAGCTGGGACTACAGCGGTGTGCCACCACGCCTGGCTAATTTTTTGTATTTTTAGTAGAGATGGGGTTTCACCATGTTGGCCATGCTGGTTTTGAACTCCTGACCTCAAGTGATCCATCTGCCTCAGTCTCCCAAAGTGCTGGGATTACAGGCATGAGCCACTGCTCCTGGTCCATACTTCACTTGATTTTTTTGAATTATTTTCAATAAGAAAAATAGTATAATATGGAAATAATTTTACTATAAGAACCAAGGTAGACAAATTCCTGAGAAAAATTCCTTATCTCCTCAGCCTTTTCTGTTATCTACCCAAGTGGTTGTCACTCAGGGATAATTTTTTCCCCTAGGGGATATTTCATAATGTCAGAAAGACATATTTTGTCACAATCGGGGAAGACATATTGCTACAGGCATCTAATGGGTAGACACCAGGGATATTTTTAAACATCCTGCAACACATAAAATAGCCTATTCCAAGAAAAATAAGTGTTCAGCCCAGAATGTCTATACTGCTGACCTGAGAAACCTGGATCTAGCTTTACATTTTGTGCTTCTATTTGATTCCGACTCTCCTCTTAGGACGTAGTCTTCCCTTCAACTCTCCTAAGTGGTGCTTTTTATTTTCTCAAAAACCATGCACATTATTAGACCTGCAGAGTGAGTTAAATGTCACAGTTATTCCTCATTGCTACTTTCAGAATATTCTCCTCCCCTCCTCATTTAAAAAATATTCCAGTTTTAAATTTCATGTTGTCGTTAGTTTTAGATGACTGGATTACTTGCCACAGTCCCTCTTTCAATAAATTATTTTGAAGATTTTAGTTCCTGGCTCACTGAAGTGCTTTCTAATATCACTCCTGTAATTGTTCTTGGCAATTTCAATATATCAGTATATTATTATTCCAAAATCATAGCCTCTGCATTCCTAAAATTTCTCTCCAATGAACTTAACGTTGACCCTACCTCACCAACAACTTATTCTCTTGGGCCTATCATATTCTGTATAATTACCAGGAACTGCCACCCTTCCATCATTTCAGTTTAATACAAATTACTCTCTTAGCAGTCTTTCCTAAATTTTCAGCTTACTATTTCTTTACTGTATCTGCAGCAATCCTTTTACAGCATCAGGACCTCAAATCATTAACTTTCAAATGTGTCTTCATCCCTCATATTTCCAGTTTTCTTTCACACACCTTAAATTTCATGATAAGCCATAATAATCACACTCTTGTATTGACTCTGTTCTTTTCCATTTCTCACTTCACTGTACTCAATTGGCAAAATAAAAAACCTGCAAAATTAAAAATTTCCACCTAATTTGTAGTAGCACTCGTGGCCGTATACAGTTAGAGGAAAACCCACAACTGTTCCTTTCTTACGTTTATTATTTTTAACTTTAATTGAGCCTTGCTTGATTGTTGGCAACCATACTTCATTTCTCTAGAATATTCACTCTCTTCTAAACTATACTATGATAGTAAAATGGCTACTAGTAGCTCTATTTGGATGCCTGATGAGCATACCAAATTTAACAAACTTAAAACTAAGCTCTTGATCTCATGCTCTCAGACATAGTCTTCCTGCAAACTTTCCATTTCAATTAATGGCAATTGAATCATTTCAGTTGTTCAAATCAGCTTGGAAGCTGTCAGTTTCTTTTGAAAGAATAAATCAGTGAGATTCTGTGGGCAGAAAACTGGAATGCGGTTGGCTTGAAGGCATGGAAATGTGCCTATGGGGTTAGCTTATACCAATATTGAAACACATAGCAATGTTAACATTTCTAAATTTAACTATGATGCTAATCGGTAAACTCCTGCTCTTAATGGTTAATAGATTCCATATTATTATTGGGAAAAAAGTCACACCAAGGTAATGTAATTAAAACTATTATACATTTAATTTAAAAACATTATTTTTGATAAAAAATATAAAGTTTGTATAAAATCTTTTGAATAGTATCAATAGATGTCATATTTTAATAGGACTTATCACACCATTTCAGACAAAGGCAATAGTAGGAAATACAATTTAAAAATTTTCTATTCAACACAGAGGATTAGAGACTTTTAGGGTACATTCGCCACTTGAAAACAGCAAAATAGTCCATAAACATAAACTCTGTGAACTTTAGTTCAAGAAAATAAATGGGAATACACACAAATCATGAAGGACACCTCTGATCCCAGGAGGAGAACATGAGAAAACAGCCTCCATAATGGTGTCCAGCTGATAAAAGTGAGTGAGCCCCAGTATGTGAGAAAGACAGAGAGCTTCCCTCCATAACTCATCTTTCCACTGGGGAGTCAAGCAACCCAAGCTAAAGGATAGTACTTTGTTTCTCTTAAGTCCTGGAGCTAACTTGGAATAAGACTTTGAGACACTAGATGGGAAAGACATTGGCAAAAGCTGCAAGCATTTTCCCATACATGGAACCAAGAGCAGGATGCTATTTTGAAACTGGGTGATATATGATTTAAATATTTGTCTCCTCCAAATCTCATTTTGAAATGTGATTTTTAAAATTGGAGCCTGCTGGGAGGTGATTGGATCATGAAGGCAGATCTCTCATGAACAATTTAGCACCATTTCTTTAGTGGTAAGTGAGTTTTTATTCAGTTAGTCCATATGAAATCTGGTTGTTTAAAATAATCTGAGACCTCCCCGTCCTGTCTCCCTTTGCTCCTGATCTCGGCATGTCTCATGATGGTTCCCTTTTGCTTTCTGCCATGATTATATGCTTCCTGGTTCTTCACCAGAAACAAAGCAAGCACCATTCTTCCTGTAAAGCCCGCTGAACCATAAGTCATTTTAACCATATTTGTTTATAATTGCCCAGTTTCCGGTATTTGTAGCAATGTAAGAATGGACTAATAAAAAATTGGTATTGGGGACTGGGGCATTCTGTACAAGTACCGGAAAATGTTGAATGCAGCTTTGGAGCTGTGTAATGAACAGAGGTTGGAAAAGTCTGGAGGGCTCAGAATAAGAAAGGAAGATGAGGCAAAGTTTGGAACTCCTCAGAGACTGGTTAAATGGTTGTGACCAAAATGTTGGTAGACATACTGACAGTTAAGGCCAGGTTGATGAGGTCTCAGATGGGAAAAACTAATAATTTATTAGGACTATGAGCAAAGTCCATCCGTGTTATGTTGTAGCAAAGAACTTGGATGCATTGTGTCCACATCCTAGGGTTTTGTGGAATGTTGAAATTAAGAGTGATGACTTACGGTATCTGGTGGAAGAAATTTCTCAGCAGCAAAGTTTCCAAGATGTGGTCTGGCTGCTTCTGACATCCTGTATTCAGATAGAAATCAAATTAATGACTTAAAGTTGAAACTTATATTTAAAAGGTAAGAATAGCATAAAAGTTTGGAAAGTTTGCAGCCTGTCCATGTGATAGAGAAAGAAAAAAGCATGTTCATGAGAGTAATACAAGTTAGTTATGAGCAATTACTTGCTAAAGAAATTAGGATGACTAAAAGGAAGTCAAAGACTAATATCCAAGAAAACGGGGAAAAGGCCTCAAAGACATTTCAGATATCTCTGAGGTGATACTTTCCATTACAGGTCCATGGTCTATGAAAAAGAATTATTTCAGGGCCAGGCTCAAGGCATTGTTTCTCTGTGCAGCCTCAGGACACTGCTCCCCACATCCCAGTTACTAAGCTTCAGTAGTAACTCAAGGGACCCCAGGTATTACTATGGCTGCTGCTTCAGAGAGCTCAAGTCACTGTAAGTCTTGGCAGCTCCCAAGTGATGGTAAACCTACAGGTACACAGAATGCAAGAATAAAGGAGGCTTGGCAACTCCTACCTAGATTCCAGAGGATGCATGGGAAAGCTTGGTTGTTCAGACAACAATCTGCCACAGTGGTGGAACCCCTATAGAAGAACTCTACTAGGGCAATGCCTAGGGGAAATGTGGAGTTGGAGCCCCCACACAAACTGTTCCCACTAGGGCACTGCCTAGGGAGTTGTGGGAAGGGGGCCACCACCTTCAGACCCCAGAATGGTAAAGCCACTGGAAACTTGTAACCTCAGTATATAAAAGCTGCAGGCACTCATCTCTAACCCATGAGAGCAGCCACAAGGAGCTCCAAGGGAAGACCTGCTCAAGGTCTTGGGAGCCTACCTCTCACACCAATGTGCCCAGGATGTGGAGCATGGTGTCAAAGAAGATCGTTTTAGAGCTTTAAGATTTAATGACTGCCTTGTTGGGTTTCAAACTTGTCTGGGACTATTGCCCCCTTATTTTCACTGATATATTCCTTTTGTAATGGCAGGGTGTACCCAAGATCTGTACCACCATTTTGTCTTGAAAGTAAATAATTTGTTTTTTATCTCATAAGCTTATAGGTAGAAGAATCTCATCTCAGATGAGGCTTTGGACTAGGGACTTAGAACTTTTGAGTTAATGCTGGAAGAAGTTAAGGCTTTTGGAGTCAATTGTGAAGGCATGATTGTTTTGTGAAGTGTGACAAAGACATGAGATTTTGGGGAACATAAGCAGAATAATAGTGTTTGGTGTTTGTCCCCTCTAAATCTCACATAGGAATGTGATTCCCAATGTTGGAGGTGGCACCTTGTGGGAGGTGATTGGATCCCGGTGGCAGATCCCTTATAAATGGCTTAGTATCATCCCCTTGGTGATAAGTGAGTTCTCACTCAGTTAGTCCATATGACATCTAGTTGTTTAAAAGTGTCTGAGACCTCTCCTTTCTCTCTTTGTTTCCCCCTTCAGCATGTGACATGCTGGCTCCCTGTCACTTTCCGCCATGATTGTATGCTCAGGCATATCTTCAGGCATTTGGAGCAACCCCTCATCTGGTTTGTTATCCTGGCCCTGCATCTTGACCCCACCTCCCCACCCCATTTTTCTTGTACAAAGATCCTGGTGCAGCGGGGCCCTCTATGCTTCACCCACAGGCAGATTTCCAGGCATTCAGAGCACCCAGTTGCCTGATTCAGCAGCCTGAGTTGCCCTACCTCTCATGTGCAGAGATTGTGGTGAAGGGGAACACTCTACACTACAAACCCAGGCAGATCTCCATGTCTCTGGAGCACACACTCTCCTTAATTAGGAGTTTAGGCCACTCCCCTTCCTTTTGAAGAGAGCTTGGGGCTAGAGTTTTTTCCAGCTCCAACCCTAGGCACACCTCTGGGTGCTTGCTGGTTGCCCACAGGATTCCCCATTTGTGTTGGTACTTGTGCTTGCCATTAGGAGACAATTAGGAGACCTGTAGGTAGAAATGCCTCGTACAGCCCCATTCATCTGGACCGCTGTCCCCCAGGGCTGAGGAAGGAGCCACTATTGAGGAAGCTATTTTAGAAGAAGCCTATCTTAGTATGATTTTAACAGAGCCTAACCAATCTAGAGGAGTGAAAATGCCCATTTTTAGATCACTCGAACTTTGTAATCTTACCCTAAGGGATAAACAAAACAAAACAAAACAAAACTGACAAGCCCTTGTGAAGGCCATAGCCTTGGAACCCAGGCTAACTGAAGCATTGACTAATCTCAATTATTTTGGATGCTAAACAGTTACCAGATACATGATTTACAAATAATCTCTCCAAATCTATTACCTGCCATTTCTTTTCATTTTGCTGTGCAGAAGCTTTTTACTTTCATGTAGTCCCAGTTGTTTATTTTTGCTTTTGTTGCCTGTACTTTTAGTGCGATACCCAGGAGTATTTCTTCAGTGTCTTTCTCTAGCAGAATTATGGTCTCAGGTTTTATGTATAGCTACTTATTCTACTTTTAGTTGATTTTTGTGTATGGTGTAAGAGTTATTCTTTTACATGTGAATATCCAGTTTCCACAGGTCATTTATTAAAGAGAATAACCTTTCCTCATTTTGACTTCTTGGTACTCTTGTCAAAAATAGTTGCATATATATGCTTGGATACACTCCTGAGTTCTGTATTGTGTTTCACTGGCCTATGTGTCTGCTTTTATGTTGGTACCATATACTTTGATTGCTATAGCTTTGTCATGCAATTTGACATCAGAAACTGTAGTGCCTCCATGTTTGTTTGCTTTTTTTCTCAAAATGGCTTTGGTTATTCAGAGTCTTTTATGATTGCATTTTAGAATTTTTAAATTTATTACTGTGATGAATGCCAGAAAATGAAATTCAGCACCTCACACAGATATTTACATTCCCATTTTTATTACAGCATTATTCACAATAGCCAAGATACAGAAACAACCTAAGTGTCCATCAGTGGATGGATGGATAAAGACATTGTGGTATACAGTAATACCTTGTTATATTGTGCTGTTTTATTGCACTTCACAGATATTTTGTTTTTCACAAATTGAAGGTTTTTGGCAACCCTGCATCAAACAAGATTACTGGCATTATGTTTCCAACAGCATGCCATCACTTAATGTGTCTGTGTCACATTTTGAAAATTCTCACAATATTTCAAAATTTTTATTTTTATGTCTTTAATGGTGATCTCTGATTGATGAACTTGGATTTTACTTTTGTAATTATTTGGGGTTCCACAAACCACACCCATATAAGACTGCAAAGTAGATTGATAAATATTGTGTGTGTCCTGACTGCTCCACTCACTGGCCATTTTTCCATCTCTCTCTCTTTAGACAGGCCTCCCTGTTCCGTAAAACACAACAATGTTGAAATTATGCCAGTCAATAACCCTGAAATGGCCCGTAAGTGTTAAAGTGAAAGGAAGAGTTGTACATCTCTCATTTTCAAACAAAAGCTTGAAATAATTAAGCTTAGTAAGGAAAGCATGTCAAAAGCCACAATAGGCTGAAAGTTAGGCCCCTTATGTCAGACATCACAGTTCTGAATGCAAAAGTAAAGTTATTGAAAGAAATAAAATGTGGTATTCCAATGGACATATTAATGACAAGAAAACAAAGCAGGATTATTGCTGATATTGAGAAAGTTTTAATGGTCTAGATCAGCGGTCCCCAACCTTTTTGGCACCAGGGACTGGTTTTGTGGAAGACAATTTTTACATGGATGGGGGTGAGGCAATGGTTTCAGGATGAGACTGTTCTACATCAGATCATCAGGCATTAGATTATCATAAGAAGCGTACAACCTAGATTCCTCACATGTACAGTTCACGATAGGGTTTACACTCCTGTGAGAATCTAATGCCAATGCTGATCTGACATGAGGCAGAGCTCAGGCAGTAATGCTTTCTGGCCCACAGCACACTTCCTGCTGTGCAGCCCAATTCCTAACAGGCCGCAGACCAGTACCGTTCTGTGGACTGGGAGTTGGGGACCCCTGATCTAGACAGAAGATCATAGCAGCCACAACAATTTCCTTAACTCAAAGCCTAATTCAAAGCAAGGCCATAACTCTCTTCAATTCTGTGAAGGCAGAGAGACACGAGAAAGCTGTAGTCAAAGAGTTTGAAGTCAGCATAGGTTGGTACATGAGGTTTAAGAAAAGAAGCCCCCTTCATAACATAAAAGGGCAAGGCAAAGCAACAAATGCTGATGTGGAAGCTGTAGCAAGTTATCCAGAAGACCTAAGTAAGATCATTGATGAATGTGGCTACACTAAACAATATATTTTTTGGTGTAGACAAAATAACTTTCCATTGGAAGAAGATAGCACCTAGGATTGTTATAGCTAAAGAGGAGAAGACAGTGCCTGGCTTCAAAGCTTCAATGGTCAGGCTGATTCTGTGGTTAGGGGCCAATGCACCTGGTGATTTTCAGTTGAAACCAATGCTCATTTATCATCCTGAAAATCCTAAAGCCCATAAGAATTATGCTAAATCTACTCTGCCTATGCTCTATAAATGGAAAAACAAAGCCTGAATGACAGCACATTTGTTTAAAGTATGGTTTAATGAATACTTTAAGCCCACTGTTGAAACCTATTGCTCAGAAAAAAAGATGCCTTTGAAAATATGATTGCTTATTGACAATGCACCTGACCACTCAATAGCTTTGATGGTGATATACAACGAGACTAATGTTGTTTCGTGCCTGTTAGCACAACATCTATTCTGCAACCTATGGATCAAAGAATTATTCCAACTTTCAAGTCTTGTTATTTAAGAAATATCTTTTATAAGTCTATAGCCACCATGGAGAGTGATTCCTATGATGGATTTGGGCAAAGTAAATTGAAAACCATCAGAGAAATGCAAATCAAAACTACAATGAAATATCATTTCATCTCAGTTAGAATGGCTTTTGTCCAAAGGACAGGCAGTAACAAATGCTGGCTAGGATGTGAAGAAAAGGGAATCCTCATACACTGTTGGTGGGAATGTAAATTAGTACAACCACATTAGCAACAGTTTGGAGGTTCTAAAAAAGAACCGAAAAGAGACCTACCATATGATCCAGCAATCCCACTGCTATGTATACACACAAAGGAAAAGAAATCAGTATATTGAAGAGATATCTCCACTCCCATATTTATTTCAGCACTATTCACAATAACCAAGATTTGGAAGCAAACTTAGTGTCCCTTAACAGATGAACAGATAAAAAAAACTATGGTACACACACACAATGAAGTACTATTCAGCCATAAAAAATAACGAGATCCAAACATCTGCAATGACATGTATGGAACTGGAGATTATTATGTTAAGCAAAATTAACGAGGCATAGAAAGGCAAACTTTCCATGTTCTCACTCATTTATGGGAGCCAAAAATTAAAACAATTGAACTGATGGAGACCATGAGTAGAACGATGTTAACTAAAATCTGGGAAAGGTAATAAAGGGGTAGTGAAACTGTGGATTGTTAATGAGTACAAAAACAAATAGAAAGAGTAAATAAAATCTCGCATTTGATAGCTGAACAGTGTGACTATAAGCAGTAATAGTTTGATTGTACATTTACGAATAATTAAAAGAGTGTAATTGGATTGTATTAAACACAAAGGATAAATACTTGAGGTGATGGAGACCCCATTTATCCTAATGTGATTATTATTAATTGTATTCCTGTATCAAAATATCTCATGTACTCATTAATATATATACGTACTATGTACCCATAAAAATTAAAAATAAAAAATTAGACAAAAAAGAAAACTTTTGGGAAGCATTCACTATTCTGGATGTCATTAGGAACATTCAGAATTCATGGGAGAAGGTCAAAATATTAATGTTAAGAGTAGTTTGAAAAAAAGTTGATTACAACTCTCATGGATGACTTTGAGGGGTTCAAGATGTCAGTGGAGAAGGCAACTGTAGATAGTGTGGAAATAAAATAAGAGCTAGAATTAGAAGTATAGCCTGAAAATGTGATTGCATTGCTGCAATATCATGATAAAACTTGAACAGATGATCAGATGCTTCTTAGGCATCCGATCATCTGTTCTTAGGCATCTGCTTCTTAGCATCATGCTTCTTAGGCATCTGATCATCTGTTCAAGTTTTATCATGATATTGCAGCAAATAAAGTGGTGACTTGAGATGCCATCTACTCCTAGTGAAGAGACTGTGAACATTGTTTAAATAGCATCATAGGATTTAGAATTTTCCTTGAATTTAGTGGGTAAAGCATTGAAAGGTTTTGAGAGGATTAACTCCAATTTTGATAGAAGTTCTACTCTGGGTAAAATGTTATGAAACAGCATCTCATGCTACAGAGAAACTGTGGTGAAAGGAAGAGTCAATCAATGTGGCAAACTTATTGTTTTCTTATTTTGCCATAGACATCCTAGCCTTCAGCAACCACCATCCTGATTAGAAAGCAACCAGCAACGTCAAAGCAATACTCTCCACCAGTAAAAAGATTTTGATTCACTAAAGCTCAAGTGATTATTAGAATTATTTAGCAGCAAAATAATTTTTATGTAAGGTATGTACCTTGTATGTTTAAACATAATGGTATTGTGCACTTAATAGACTACAGTATAGTGTAAACATAACTTTTATATGCACTGGGAAAACAAAATGTTTTTGTTCTTTGTTGTGATATTTGCTTCATTGTGGTGGTCTGGAATAAAGCCTAAAATATCTCCAAAGTATGCCTATTTATATAATGGAATATTATTCAACCTTAATTAAAGAGTTTCTGCCTTTTACAACAACATAGATAAAGCTGAAGGACATTATTTTAAGTGAAACAGACAAACATGGAAAGACAAATACTGCAAATACTGCACAATCTCATTTATACGTGAAATATAATAAAAGAAAATACATAGAAAATGACAGTAAAACACTGGTTACTGGGGTAGGGAGGAGGAGGAAATAACGAAATGTAAGTCAAAGACCATGAAGTTTTATTTACGGAGGACAGACAATCTAGAGATGTAATGTGCAGCATGAGAACTATAGTAAAAAATATGCTATTGTATGGTGAAGGTTTGCTAAGATACTAAAATTTCAGTGCTTGAACTACTAAAAAGATGATAAAATATGTGTGATGATGGGTATATTAATTTGCTCGGCTGTAGTAATCATTTCACTATGTATAGGTGTATGAAAACATCATGTGTGTACCTTACATTTATATGCTAAAATAAATGTCACTTAATAAACTGAGGTAATAACAAAAAAGTCTGACTAATCATATGACTATAAAAAAATTTATGTCTCCCAACACATTAGCACTTCGCACATAGGCTCCTGATTAATAATTGTGGAATACAATAGAAAAAAAAAACTGTGCCTTGCTGACAATATTTAAGACGTCTGTAGAGAAACCAACAGATAATAAGAAAGACAAAACAAGGGGATCAGAGGAAATTTTAGCCTCTGACATCTACAGCTAGAGTAAACAGTAAACTTTAAATTATAAACATAAAATGTTGCACTAGAGACCTATTTATTTTCCTTAGTACATCATGTCCAGCTTGTAACAACAATTGCAAGGCAGGTTAAGAGATTTTATAAAGCACATACAATTTAAAGAGACAAAGCAAACACCAGAACCAGACTCGGATATGGCAGATATTTTGGAAATATCAGACTGAAAAATTAAGAAAAGAAAATATCACACTGAAATATCAGACCTATAATTAATATGCTAAGGGTGCTAGTGTAAAAGTAGACAACAAGCATAAAGGATGAGTAACATAAACGAAGAGAAGCAAACTCGAAGAAAGGATCCAAAGGAAATGTTAGAAATAATAAACACCATAACAGAAATGAAGAATGTTTTAGGTACACTCGTCAATGGACTGGATGCAGTGGAGAAAACAATAAGTGAGGTTTTATCAATAGAAACTTCCAAAACTAAAATGTGAAGAGAAAAATAAATGGAAAAGAATATTCAAGGACTGCCAGATGGTTATACAAAGTATAACATATACATACAGAGAATATCAGGAGAAGAAAGACAGAAACAAAATATTTGAAGTAACAGTAACTGAAAATTTGCCAAAATTAATAATGGATTCTAAAGTAGAGGCCCAAGAAATTTCAGAGAGCATCAAGTAAGATAAGTACACAAAACAAAACAATGATACCTAAGCCGGTTAAATACAAACTGCAGAAAATCAAAGACGAGGGAAAAAATTGAAAGAAAACAGAGAGAAAACAAACTAGTCAGGTACCTTAAAGAACTAGAAAAACAAGGACAAGCTAAACCTAGAATCGGTAGAAGAAAGTAAATAATGAATCTCTGAGCAGAAAAAAAAATAGAAACTGGAAACAATTAAAAAATCAATAAAATGAGAAGTTGACTTTTTGAAAGATAAACAAAATTGAAAAACTACTAGCTAGACTAAGAAAAAAAGAGAAAAGACCCAAATAAATACAATCAGAGATGAAAAAAGAGACTCTACTACTGATACCACGCAAATACAGAGGATCAAAGGAGACTATTATGAATAACTATGCCAACAAATTTGAGAATATAGAAGAAATGGATAAATTCCTGGATGCATACAAGTTACTGTGATTAAATTGTGAAGTAATAGGAAACCTGCACAGACTAATAGTGAATGAGGAAATTGAGCTAATAATAAAAAGTCTTCCATCAAAAAAAAAAAAAAAAAAAAAAAAAGCCAAGTCCTGATGACTTTTGGAATGTTTTTGATCCACAGTTGGTTGAATACATGGATGTGAAACTTATTGAGGTGAAGGACTGACTGTACTCAATTACAACCAAAAACAAGCAAGAAAACAAACAAACAAACAAACAAAACCACAGAAACAAAGTGGAAGACTGAAAAGTAGACCCACTCCCAACCTGAACACCCACCACCACTCACAGAAACATGCACAGAGGGTGCAAATACTGCCACTGGCATGAAAACATGCAAAGTCATTATCAGGGGAGCTCCATCTCACTGAGCCATGATGTCAACTACAGCTACCACTGTGAAAGCCTGCAAAAAGACCAGCTACTGCTGTGAAGGAAGCTGACACCCTGGCACCACCAGCTGGCACATGGAGGCTGGCACCGTGGCACCTACTAGCACCCTGCCTCAGCCAACAAGCATTACCATACGATGCTGCAGTTGCAGTTGCTACTAGCATGCAGGAACAAGGACAGATCCCACTTCCAGAGCATTATGAACAGCAATCCAAGAGAACAGCAGGTTTATAACCTCAAGGAGTCAAAATAAAGCAGGGCCCTAATACCGGTTTCCCAGAATTAGAGCATGCAGTTCAAAAGTCCTGAGTTAAAACATGCCTCCTAAAATCTTCCAGAAATGAAGCAAGTCAATTGAACCCATCTTATACCACAATCAAACCCCAAGGTCACCAAATAGGATAAAACAAAACAAAACAAACAAAACAACAACAACAACAAAACACATCCAAAGGGCAGAAAATTCAAAGACTGAAGGAACATCAGCCTACAAAGATTAGAAAGAGCCAGTGCAAGAAGCCTGACAAGTCAAAAACCCAGAGTGTCTTCTTTCCTCCAAATGACAGCACTGGTTCTCCAGCAAGAGTTCTTAGCTGAGATAGCTAAAATGACATAAATAAAATTAAAAATATGGATAGGAACAAAGATCATCAAGATCCAGGAGAACATTGAAGCCCAATTTAAGGAAGCTAAGAGTCACAACAAAAAGATACAGGAGCTGATAGATGAAATCGCCAGTATTAAAAAAATGTAACTGAACTGATAGAGCTGAAATACACACTATAAGAATTTCATAATGCAATCACAATCATTAACAGCAGAATAGACCAAGCTGAGGAAAGAATCTCAAAGCTTGGAGACTCGCTTTCTGAAATACAACATCAAGACAAGAATAAAAAAAAAATAACAAAATGGAACAAACAGAACCTCTGTGAAATATATGATTATGTAAAGGACCTGAATCTATGACTCATAAGCATCCCTGAAAGAGATGAGGAGAATGGAAGTAACTTGAAAACATATTACAGAATATAATCCATGAGAAAATCCCAAACATAACTATAAAGGACAATACTCAAATTCAGGAAATGCAGAGAACCCCAGGAAAGTACTTCACACAAAAAAATTATCCCCAAGACACATAATCATCAGATATTTCTAGGTCAAGATAAATTTAAAAATGTTGAAAGCAGCTAGAGAGAAAGGACAAGTTCACCCACAAATGGATGCCCATCAGTTTAACAGTGGACCTCTCAGAAAAATCCCTACAAGCCAAAAGAGATTAGGAGCCAATGTTCAACATTTTTAAAGAAAGAAATTCCAACCAAGAATGCAATATCTGGCAAAATTAAGCTTTATAAGCAAAAGAGAAATAAGCCTTTTCAAACAAGCAAATGCTGAGGAAATGTGTTACCACCAGACCTCCCTTACAAGAGGTCCTGAATAAAGCACTAAATATGGACAAAAGAGACTGTTACCAGCCTCTACAAAAACACACTTGAGTACACATGCCAGTGACACTATAAGGCAAATGCACAAACAGTTTGCATAATAACCAGCTGACATCATGATGATGGGATCAAAATCACATGTATCAATACTAACCTTGAATGTAAATAGGCTAAATGTCCCAGTTGGAGACAAGACAGAGTGGCAAACTGAATTAAAAAAAAAGATTCATTGCTATGCTGTCTTTAACATACCCGTATCACATGCAATGACACTCAAAGGCTCAGAATGACGGGGTGGAGAAAAATCTACCAGGCAAATGGAAAACAGTAAAAATAAGGGATTGCAATCTTAATTTCAGGGAAAAAAAAAAAAAACAAAAAACAGACTTTAAACCAACAACCA
Source organism: Mandrillus leucophaeus (assembly GCF_000951045.1). NCBI lineage: Eukaryota > Metazoa > Chordata > Mammalia > Primates > Cercopithecidae > Mandrillus > Mandrillus leucophaeus. Next base: position 694,172 of record NW_012100043.1, read on the forward strand.
TCAAAAAAGAAAAAAAAAAAGGCATTACATAATGGTAAATGGTTTGATTCAACAACAAGAGTTAATTATCCCAAATATATATGCACCAACACAGGAGCACCCAGATTCATTAAGCAAGTTCTTAGAGACCTTCAAAGAGACATAGACTCACATGATAATAGTGGGAGACCTCAACACCCCACTGACAGTATTAAACAGATCACCAAGGCAGAAAATTAACAAAAATATTCAGGACTCAAACTTAGCATTGAGTCAAATGAACCTGATAGACATATACAGAACCCTCCACCCAGATATAATAGCATATACATTATTTTCATCACCACATGGCACATAATCTAAAATAGACCACACAATCAGGCATAAAACAATCCTCTACAAATTCAAATAGATCAAAATTATACCAACCACTCTCTTGGACCACAGTGCAATAATATTAGAAATCAAGATTATCAAAATTGTTTAAAACCATACAATTACATGGAAATTAAACCCCCTGTTTCTGAATGACTTTTATGTAAATAATGAAATGAAGGCCAAAATCAAGAAATTCTTTGAAAACAATGAGAGCAAAGATACAACATACTAGAATCTGTGAGGCACAGCAAAGGCAGTATTACAAAAGAAATTTATAGCACTAAATGTCCACCGTAAAAAATTAGAAAGATCTCAAATTAACAACCTCACATCACAACTAAAAGAACTAGAGAAGCAAGAGCAAACTAACTCCAAAGCTAGTCAAACTCAGAGCTAAAATGAAGAAGACTGAGACATGAAAGTCCATTTAAATGATCGATACATCTAGTAACTTCTTTTTGAAAAAAATTATAGGATAGATTAATTAAGAAGAAATTAATGCTAGCTAGATTAATTAAGAAGAAAAGAGAGAGGTTCCAAATAAATGCAATCAGAAATGACAAAAGAGATATTACCACTAATCCAATAGAAGTAAAAATAACCATCAGAGATTATTATGAACACCTCTATGCACACAAACTAGAAAATTTAGAAGAAATGAGTAAGTTCCTGGACACATACACTCTCCTAAGTCTAACCCAAGAAGAAATTGAATCCTTGAAAAGACCAATAATGAGCTCCAAAACTAAATTAGTAATAAATTGCCTACCAACCCCGAAAAGCCCAGGACCAGGTGGATGCACAGTCAAATTCTATCAGATGTACAAAGAAGATCTGGTACCATTCCTACTGAAACTCTTTTCATAAAATTGAGGAGGGACTCCTCTCCCACTTATTTTGCGAAGCCTGCATAATGTTGATACCAAAACCTGGCAGAGCCACAACAAAAAAGAAAACTTCGGGACCATAACCTTGATAAACCTTGATTCAAAAATCTTCAACAAAATACTGGCAAACAAAATGCAGCAACACATCAAAAACTAATTCACCATAATCAAGTAGGGATTATCCCTGGGATGCAAGGCTGGTTCAATATAAGCAAATCAATAATTGTGATTCCTCACATAAACACAACTAAAGAAAAAAAAAAACATGATCATCTCAATATATGCAGAAAAGACTTTCAATAAAATTCAACATTGCTTCATGTTAAAAATTCTCAATAAACTAGGTATTAAAGAAACATACCTCAAAAAAATAAGACCCATCTGTTACAGACACAGAGCTAACATCATACTGAAAGGGCAAAAGATGGAAGCATTCCTCTTAAAAACTGGCACGAAACAAGGATAACCTCTCTCATCATTCCTATTTAACATAATATTGGAAGTCCTGTCCAGAGTAATCAGGAAAGAGAAATAAACAAATGGCATCCAAATAGGAAGAGAGGAAGTCAAGCTATCCCTGTTTACAGATAATATGGTTCTATATTCCTAAACCCCATAATTTCTGCCCAAAAGCTCCTAGAGCTGATAAGCAACTTCAGCAAAGTTTTGAATTACAGAATCAAAGTGCAAAAATCACTAGCATTCCTATACACTTACAACCAAGCTGAAAGCCAAATCAAGAATGCAATCCCATTCAGAATTGCCACAAAAAGAATAAAAACCTAGGAATACAGCTAAGTCGGGAGGTGAACGATCCCTACAATGAGAATTACCAAAAAATTGCTAAAAGAAATAATCAGAGATAACACAAATAAATGGAAAAATGTTCCATACTCATGTATAGGAAGAATCAATATTATTAAAATGGTCTCCCTGCTCAAAGCAATGTATAGGTTTAATGCTATTTCTATTAACCTATCAATGATATTCTTCACAGAACTGGAAAAAAAAAAAAAACTATTTTAAAATTCATATGGAACCAAAAAGCCCGAAGAGCCAGGGAAACCCCATGCAAAAAGAACAATGCTGAAGACATTAGGCTACATAACTTCAAACTATAATAAATGAATATAGCAACCAAAACAGCATGGTACTGGTACAAAAACAAACACACAGACCAAAGGAACAGAATAAAGAGCTTTTAAACAAGACTGCACACCTACAACTGTCTAATCTTTGATAAAGTATACAAAAGCAAGCAATGGGAAAATAATTCCCTGTTCAATAAATGGTGCTGGGATAACTGGATAACCATTTGCAGAAGATTCAAAACTGGACCCCTTTTTTATATCATATACAAAATCTGCCTGAAATGGATTAAAGACTTAAATATAAAACCCGAAACTATAAAAACCCTAGAAGATTACCTAGGCAATATTATTCTGGACATAAGAACAGACAAAGATTTCATGATGAAGATACCAAAAGCAATTGCAAAAAAAGTAAAAATTGACAAATGGGATCTAATTATACTAAAAAGCTTCTGCACAGAAAAATAAATTATCAACAGAGTAAATAGACAACCTACAGAATGAGAGAAAATGTTTGCAAACTATGCATCTGACAAAGGTCTAATATCTAGCATCTATAAGGCACTTAAACAAATGTACAAGAAGAAAAACAAGCAACCTATTAAAAACTGGACAAAGCAGGAAACAACAGGTGCAGGAGAGGATGTGGAGAAATAGGAACACTTTTACACTGTTGGTGGGATTGTAAACTAGTTCAACCATTGTGGAAAACAGTATGGCGATTCCACAAGGATCTAGAAGTAGAAATACCATATGACCCAGCCATTCCATTACTAGGTATATACCCAAAGGATTATAAATCATGCTGCTATAAAGACACATGCACACGTATGTTTATTG
>NW_012100043.1:697843-700131 GCF_000951045.1 Mandrillus leucophaeus
GTACCCTAGAACTTAAAGTATAATAATAATAATAATAATAATAATAATAATAAAAACTGGACAAAGGACATCAACACTTTTTTAAAAGAAAACATACACGTAGCCAAAAGGCGTATGGTGAAAAACTCAACATCAGTGATCATTAGAGAAATGCAAATCAAAACCACAATGAGATACCATCTCACACCAGTCAGAATGGCTATTACTGATAAGTTAAAAACATAGGCCAGGTGTGGTGGCTTACACCTGTAATCCCAACACTGGGAAAACAGGGCAGGTGGATCATGAGGTCAGGAGATTGAGATCATCCTGGCTAGCACAGTGAAACCCCGTCTGTACTAAAAATATAAAAAATTAGCCAGGTGTGGTGGCATGCACCTGCGGTCCCAGCTGCTCGGGAGGCTGAGGCAGGAGAATGGCGTGAACCTGGGAGGCGGAGCTTGCAGTGAGCCGCAATCACGCTACTGCACTCCAGCCTGGGCAATAGAGCGAGACTCCATCTCAAATAAATAAATAAATAACAGATGCTGAAAACGTGGTAGAGAAAAAGGAACATTTATACAGTTTTGGTAGGAGTGTAAACTGGTGCAACTGTTGTTGAAAGCAATGTGGCCATTCCTCAAAGACTTGATAACAAAACTACTATTTGACCCAGCAATCTCATTGCTGGCTGTACACCCAAAGGAATATGAATCATTCTATCATAAAGACACGTGTACACATATGTTCATTGCAGCAATATTCATAATAGCAAAGACACGGAATCAACCTGAATTCCCATCAAAGGTAGACTGGATAAAAAAATACATGGTACATAAAAACCATGGCATATTATGCAGCAATAAAAAAATAATGAGATCATGTCCTTTGCAGGAACATGGATGGAGTTGGAAGGCATTACTTTTAGCAAACTACCAAAGTAATAGAAAGCCAAATATTTCATGTTCACACTTATATGTGAGGCTAAATGACGAGAATACATGGACACAAACATGGGAACAACAGACACTGGAGCCTACCTGAGGGTGGAGGGTGGGAGGAAGTAGAGGAGCAGAAAAAGTATCTATTGAGTACTATGATTAGTACTTTGTTCACAAAATAATCTGCACACCAAAACCCTGTAACATGAGTTTACCTATATTACAAACCTACACTTGTATCCCTGAATGTAAAATAAAAGTTTCTTTAAAAAGCAAAAGACAAAAAACAACAAATCCCAAGAAAAGTAATAGAAAACTGGAAGAAATATGATAGATAGTAATACAAATATGTCAACACACTTTAAATGTCAATGATATGTGTGTGTGTATATATATACACACACATTATTGACAATTGTATCATTAAAATATATATTATATATGTTGATAAATACACCAATTAACAAACAGAAACTGTCATTATGGATCAACAGAAGACATCTTAATTATGTGTTATCTACAAGAAACTCACCTTAAATCTAAAGACACATGGGATAACAGTAATTGATTCAGAAATAAGTATCCTGCTAAGACTAATCAAAAGAAAGTGGGAGTAGCTATATTAATTTTAGACAATGCCAATTTTAGAACAAGAAAAAATATTAGGGATAAAGAGGACATTACAAAAATAATAACAGGGTAAATTCTTCAAGAAGACATAACAACCATTAATGTCTGTATACCTAACAACAGAGAATCAAAATATATATTGCAAAAACCAGTAGAAGTTAAATAAATACATTGCCTATTATAGCTACAGATTTCATATTCCTCAATCAGTACTTGGTAGATCCAGCAAGCAGAAAATCAGTAAGGATAGAGTTGAACTGAACAGTAGCATCAAATAACTGGTTATACTAGAAAACTAAACTATAGGACACTATATCCCAAATCAGCAGAATAAATATTCTACCCAAGCTCACGTGAAACAGTCACCAAGACAAGACAAATTCAGAACATAAAACATACTTTAACACATTTGAAAGTATAGTAATCATTAAAAAATGGTGTTAGACGCTACCTGACTTCAAACTATACTACAAGGCTACAGTAACCAAAACAGCATGGTACTGGTTCCAAAAGAGAGATATAGACCAATGGAACAGAACAGAGTCCTCAGAAATAATACCACACATCTACAGCCATCTGATCTTTGACAAACCTGACAATGGGGAAAAGATTCCCTATTTAATAAATGGGGCTGGGAAAATTGGCTAGCCAGAAGTAGAAAGCTGAAACTGGATCCTTTCCTTACTCCTTATATGAAAATTAATTCAAGATGGATTAGAGACTTAAATGTTAGACCTA
>NW_012100043.1:700751-812758 GCF_000951045.1 Mandrillus leucophaeus
TCATGCTGCTATAATGACACATGCACACATATGTTTATTGCAGCACTATTCACAATAGCAAAGACTTGGAATCAACCCAAGTGTCCATCAGTGACAGACTGGATTAAGAAAATGTGGCACATATACACCATGGAATACTATGCAGCCGTAACAAAGGATGAGTTTGTGTCCTTTGAAGGGACATGGATGCAGCTGGAAACCATCATTCTCAGCAAACTATCGCAAGAACAGAAAACCAAATGCTGCATGTTCTCACTCATAGGTGGAAATTGAACAATGAGATCACTTGGACACAGGAAGGGGAACATCACACACCAGGTCCTATTGTGGGGAGGGGGTAGGGGGAGGGATAACATTAGGAGATATACCTAATGTAAATGATGAGTTAATGGGTGCAGCACACCAACATGGCTCATGTATACATATGTAACAAACATGCACGTTGTGCACATGTACCCTAGAACTTAAAGTATTAAAAAAAAAAATGGTGTTAGACCACAGTGGAATTAAGCAAGAAATCAAAAGTCAAAAGATACCTGGAAAACCAGAAAATACTTGCCGATTAAACACACACTTCTAAATAACACATAGGTCAGGAAGAAATCTCAAGAGAAATTTCAAAAATAGTTTAAACTAAATGAATATGAAAATAAAACCTATCAAAATTTTTATGATACAGCAAAAGCAGTGCCTAGATGGAAATATATAGCACTGAAACAATATTTTAGAAAAGGGAAAAGTCTAAACTCAATAATTTAAGATTCTACTATAGAAACCTAGAAAAGAACAAATTATACCCAAAGTAAACAAAATAAAATAATTATTAAAAATAAAATCAATAAGATTCAAAACAGGAAATCAGCAGAGAAAAACAAGAGGAGTAAAATCTGGTTTTTTTGTTTTGAAAAGTTTGATATAACTAACAAGACTCCAGCTAGCCTAAGAAGAAAGGAGAAGACACTAATTAACAATATCAGAAATGAAACAGGAGCTATCACTACTGATCCTATGAACATTATTAGAAGGATAGTGAAGAAATAGTATGAAAAACTCTATGGCCACAAATATCATAGCCTAGGTGAAATAGATAAATTTCTTAATAGACACAATCTACCAAAACTCACAGGAGAAAAGCAACATGAGCAGCCCCAAATCTATTAAATATATTGAAGCAAAAATTGATAACATGCAAAAACAGAAAGCACCAAATGCAAACGTGTTAAATTCTACCAAATATTTAAGGTAAAAATTATACTGATTCTTTACCGTCTTTTTCAGAAAATAGAAGCAGAGAGACTACTTCCTAATTCTATGAGGCCAGGATTATCCTAATACCAAAGTCAAACATTACCCTAATACCAAAGCCAGCTGAAGACATTAAAAAATGAAAACCAAATACCAATATATCTCATAATTATAAATGCAAAAATCCTTAACAAAATATTGGCAAATCAAAATAACAATATATAAAAAATTACATGCCACAATCAATCTGATTTACTCCGGGTATGAATGGCTAGTTCAACCTTCAAAATTCAACTAATTTAATCCATCAAATCAGTTATCCTAAAAAGAAAAATTATACAGTAATATCAATAGATGCAGAAAAGCATTTGACAGAATCCAACACCACTTATGATTTAAAAAATTTGGCAAACTAGAAATACAGAAAAATGTATTCAATGTGATGAAGAATATCTACAGAGCATAAAACTAGCACCAACATCATAATTAATAGTAAAAAATTAGATGCTTTCCTGCTACGTCAGGAACAAATCAAAGATGTTCACTCTCTCCTCCCCATTCAACATGTACTGGAAGTCTTAGCTCATGCAATAAGAGAAGAAAAGGACTTAAAATGGTATAAAGATTGAGAAGGAATGGAAATGAAAACACATTCCATGTTCATGAATAGGAAGAATCAGTATTGTAAAAATGGCCATACTGCCCAAAGCAATTTATAAATTAAATGTTATTCCCATTAAACTACCATTGAGGTTCTTCACAGAATTATAAAAAACTATTTTAAAATTTATATGAAATCAAAAAGGAGCCCAAATAACCAAGACAATCATAAGCAAAAGAAAAGAAAGCTGGAGACATCATGCTATCTCACTTCAAACTATACTACAAGGCTACAGTAACCAAAACAGCATGGTACTGGTACCAAAACAAACATTTAGACCAATGGAACAGAATAGATACCTCAGAAATAAGACCACACATCTATAACTATCTGATCTTCGAAAAACCTGACAAAAACAAGCAATGGAGGAAGGAATATATGGTGTTGGGAAAACTGGCTAACCATATGCAGAAAAGTGAAGCTGGACCCCTTCTTTACAATTTAAACAAAAATTAACTCAAGATGGATTAAATACTTAAATGTAAAACCCCAAACCATAAAAAACCTAGAAGAAAATCTGGGCAATACCATTCAGGACACAGGCATGGGCAAAGATTTTATGATGAAATCACCAAAAACAATTGCAATAAAAGCTAAAATTGACAAATGGGATCTAATTAAACTAAAGAGCTTCTGCACAGCAAAAGAAACTATCATCAGAGTGAATAGACAACCTACAGAATGTGAGAAAATTTTTGCAATCTACTCATCAGGAAAAGGTCTAATATCCAGAATTTACAAGAAACAAACAAATTTGCAAGAAAAAACAAACAACCCCATCAAAAAGTGGCCAAACGACATGAACAGAACAGACACTTCTCAAAAGGAGACACGTATGCAGCTAAGAAAAATGAATACAAAGCTCAGCATCACTGATGATTAGATAAATTCAAATCAAAACCACAATGAGATACCATCTCACTCCAGTCAGAATGGTGACTATTAAAAAGAAAGAAAGAAAGGAAAAAAGATGCTGGTGAGGCTCCAGAAAAATCAGAATGCTTTTACACTGTTGGTGGGAATGTAAATTAGTTTGACAATTGTGGAAGACAATGTGGCCATTCCTCAAGGATCTAGAACCAGAAATACCATTTGACCCAGCAATCTCATTACTGGGTATCTACTCAAAGGAATATAAATCATTCTATTATAATATATACATATATTATACATATACATGCACATGTATGTATATTGCAGCACTATTCACAATAGCAAAGACAGAGAACCAACCCAAATACCCATCAATGATAGACTGGATAAAGAAAATGTGGTACATATACACCATGGAATACTACGCAATCATAAAAAGGAATGAGATCATGTCATTTGCAGGGACATGAATGAAGCTGGAAGCCATCATCCTCAGCAAACTAACACAGGAACAAAAAACCAAACACTGTATGTTCTCGCTCATAAGTGGCAGCTGAACAATGAGAACACATGGACACAGGCAGGGGAACAACACACACTGGGGCCTGTTGGTGGGGGAGCTAGGAGAGAGAGAGCATCAAGACAAATAGCTAATGCATGTGGGGCTTAATACCTAATACCTAGGTGATGGGTTGTTAAGTGCAGCAAACAACCATGGCACACATTTACCTATGTAACAAACCTTCACATTCTGCACATGTATCCCAGAAGTTAAAGTATTTTTTTAAAAAAGTAACTCAAAATAGACCATAGACTTAAATATAAAATGAAAAACTGTAATACACCTAGAAGTTAATACAGGAGAAAATCTAGGTAACTTTGGGTTTGGCGATGACTTCTTGGATATAACACCAAAACCATAATTTAAAAAAATTGAGAAATCGATCTTCATAAAAATTAAATCTTCTGCTCTGCAAAGACACTGTTAAGAGAGTGAAAACACAAGCTGCAGACTGATAAAAATCTTTGAAAAATATGTATCTGATAAAGGATTTATATATAAAATATTTAAAGAACTCTTAAAACCCAATAATAGGAAATCAAACACCCAATTCGAAAATGGCCAAAAGGTCTGAAGAGGCACCTCCTTGAAGATGATATATGAATAAAATAATCATATGAAAAGATGTCAAAAATCATATGGCATGAAAGAATCATAAAATAAAACAGCAATGAGACAGTAGTACAAACCTATTAGAATGGTGAAAATGTAGAACACTTTCAACAGCAAATGCTGGTGAGGATATATCCTATTTTATCCTACTGAAGAGCAATAGGGACACTCAATCATCATTTGTGGGATTGCAAAATGGTTCACACAAAAGTCTGCACATGCATTTTTCTAGTAGCTTTATTAATAATTGCTTACACTTGGAAGCAACCAAGATGTCTTTTAATAGGTGAATAGAAAATTAAATTATGGTATCGAGCCACAAAAAGACGTGGAAATTTAAATGCATCTTGCTAAGTGAGAGAAGGTACTTTGAAAAAGCTACATGATGTATGATATTAATTATATGATATTCTGGAAAAGGTAAACCTATGGAGATAGTGAAAAGATCAGAAGTAACCAGGGGTTCTGTGGGAAGGAGAAAATAGTAGCTACTTCCTATGATACTGTAATGGTGGATACATATCATTTATACAATTGTCAAAACTCATAGAATACACAACACAAACAGTGAACCCTAGTGTGAGTTATGAAGCGTCTTTAAAAATAATGTATCAGTATTGAATCAGTTATAACAAATGTACCACACGAATGCAAGATATTATTAAGGGGGAAATTGGCAGAAGGTGGTAAAGGGTGAGATGGACGGGTTAGGTGGTACATGATGATTGTACTTTTTGCTCAATTTTTCTGTAAACTTAAAATCCAAAAACAAAAAGCAAGCCTGTTATTTCTTTTTTAAAAGAGGACACTGGATTTCAGTAATGTGAGTAGTCGCAGGTTAAATAGCTGAAGCAAATAATTCAAAGATGAGTCAATATAGCACGCAATAAATAGAAAAAATAATCGGAGTCATTTCCGAGTAGAACTCAAATCATTTTTATTCATTACTAACTCCTTATTTTACCCCATTCACTAACCCCTAAAGAGGAAGTTTACAAAAAGTCATAAAAATCAAAATTATAATTTTTCCTTTTATGTTCTGAGTTCAATAATTTATAGATATCCCAAACTATGTAACACTTGGCCTGATACATTTTTACACAAATATTCTTATATATATAGATGATGGAATATAGTTAAGTTGGTCAATATTCCCTTTTCTCTAATATTCTGGACAATAAGTAAAGTTTGAGAAGCTACTCTTGCTTCAAAATTATTTAAATTCAACTATGAGAAAAAATTATAAAACAAATATAACTTACACGTGTGAACTTCTTGGATAATGAGAATTCTTTGAGAGTTTTGGCATCCTTTCCCATTCAAGCCTTGTAAATTTATTGTAGTTAAGAACTCCACTCACTAGAAGTCTTGACGTGTTGGTGCTATAAAGCCTATACTGGATGAATATTTATGATACTCATCTGCCTAAACTAGTTTAGAGAGAGTCTCACCTGAAGGCAAGGGTTGACCATAAAAGCTATCAAAACAGCTCAGAATCCCAAATCCGCATTTTCCCAATACAACAGATATTGATCTGAATTTGTGTTTTTCGTGGGTTAGAGCAGAGGAGGAAACAACATTGTTGTGTCAATTTAGAAAATAAAAATTTGTTTGGACAGGTCTATTTTCCTTTCATTTATTTCTTTTTCTCCAGACACTTTCTTATTTCCTTTATTGAGTTTGTTTGTATACATAGCCCATGGGATTGAGCTCCTTCTATCTGAAACTTCTTTAAAGGAAGACTTTGATGTCTCAGAAGCTCAATTAGATTTAAATTAATTTTTGAAAGTTGCTTGAGCATGTCAGAGCTCCCTAAACATCTTTTTAAATGAATTATTTGGTTATTTAAGCCAGGAGACAGAAAACAAAATGAATAGGAAAAAGAACACAACATTCTAAAAAAGAAATCTAAACTCAAAAGATTACAAATAGTTTATAGTGTCAATTCTATATAAAAAAGAATTTGATGTGAATCTCATATTATGCTTCTTAGCCTACGGCAGAAATGACAGGGACTTTTGTCTGTCTACTGAGAATCACATTGATTGTATTTATAATCTGTTATCATATGGTTTTAACCTTTGTTTAATGCCATGACATATAGTTATATCCAAAAGAACTTATTATAAATTGCAATTCCCACTAGCTATCTAGAATTGCCAAAAAAGAACTGTGTTTTATTTATTTGATTATACTTAGTTTATACATTACTCTTTATTTAGCACTAATTCTTTCAAGACAGAAAAATCACATGTTGTCTCAGTAATCTAATGCCAGATGTTGAGTATACATTGCATCTAACTCTGATTTACCTTCTGGAACTGAAACTAGTCTGTCCTTCATACAGTTTTTCCATCCAGATTTGTCAGTATTTTAAAGAAAAAGAATTCCACATACAAAATTTATATTTTAAAAGGATGGCTGGAATCTTATATGGTTTTAGAATTCAAGCAAAAATATTCCTTTTAAACTGATTATAATCCAATACTGATTTCCCTTTATTCAAAGACATGGATTATTTTTCAACTTTTCCTGAAGATAACGCAAACTACAGTAGCAAAAGATAAATACACATACACACACAATAATTTTGATTTTGTGCTGTGTTTCCTCTATTCATTAATAAGATATATACTTCATTTACACATATTTACAATTCTTTTTTCAATAAATTCATTTATTAGGGGGAAAATAAGTTAAAACATACAAAAAATCCCACGGGAACTGACACATTTCATAGACTAAATAAAACAAATATTAAAATGTAAAAAATATGGTATAGAGGGCTCATCACAATGAAGCAAGAATTTAAAAATAGGTAGCACTTAATTGAAAAATAAATAAATTGGAAGCTGGAATAATGACTAGGACAGAGAAATACAGTAAGTAATGTTTGGTATCTTAAGTAGCCCTGTGACTCCAGAATTAGTTGGTTTCTTATTTTAAAAAATGCCATTTAGATAATCTCGGACCATATATTCATATATTGTCTGTTCAATTTAACAAATATTTTTGAATATTCACTGTTCAGCAGGTTCTGTGCTAAGGCAAATTAGTAGGTTAAAAATTAAGAGGAGGCATAATTAATACATTATTGTCAATATCTCTGTAATAGTGTGCTTTGCATTCATTTTCATGTTTCATCTTCAAAATCTTATGAGGTAGTTATATTTATTAAGTCTGTTTACAGATGAGGATGCTGAAACTTAGAGAAATCAATAAAACTGTCAAGGTAACAAATAGACTAAAACTCGGTCAGTATGAATCCATGTTTAATTTAACTCAGTATAGTGCCTAGCACATGAATAATGTTCTCTGTCAACATTTTTATCATGTTTATTATTATTACTATTGCTGTTTTATTATATAAATATTATAACATTGTTACACCTTTATACAAATAAATAATGTACACATAGATTTCTGCACAATATGCCTCGGTACAATATTGATTTCTGATTTTTACTACTCATCTATAAATTACTAAGGAGACCTACAGGGTAAAATATTAAAATAAAACCTGAAATATTTTATAGACTGCATAGGACCTAAAATCTGGTAGAAAAGTAACAATTATGTTAGTCTGCTATCCAGCTTGGAAAGTTTAAAAAAGTATTATCAGTATTGTCGATATTAATCTTATTTTATAATTTGAAATTACAAGGTATTTTGATGTTCTGTAGCTTTCCTTTACACTTGGAAAAGTGTAAAGACAAAGGCTAGTATAATCAGTATGCCAGTTTATTAAATTCTGAGGGTTTATTTGCACACTTATTGAAAATTAAAACAAAGACACATTGTAACTGTAACACAAAGTATAAGGTGAACTGCTCTCTATTTAAATCCTAGAGATATTATATATTGTATTAGTAGAATAATAGGGAAAGTGACAAATGTGTCTATGTAAAATAGAATTATCGATATAAGACAAAAATTAGTATTTGTAGAGAAAAAGTACTGAAAAACAATTCATTGTTTAGATTTTATGATGAAATTATCATTATTATTATTTTAACTTAAACAATTTCACATGCCTGCTATTATTTCCATGGTTCTATATATTTCCTAATCGCTGACATATTTCTGAGTTTCATTCCATCTTATTAAGGGGAATTTAGAAATTTAATCCTTTTGACCTCTAAGAGAGCTCTTAACCAAGTTTTGGAGGCCACTTGTTCATTAGTGATAAACTTTCCTACATCAAGGTATAGAATAAGAAATCATTCGCATTGACAACACTGCACTGAGTCATTTGAAATGGTTGCCTTTCAGTTCAACTAGTATGATTAATTAACCTATCACCAAGCTCAGCTTTCTGATGAGGAACAGTAGCTGTGTAGCACTGAATCTCCAGGAGAACTTGAAATTTGCAAGGATCTCAAACTGAAATTTCTTCTCAGATAAGTGGCTCAATTGAATTTAAATGAATGGGAAATCAAAGCTCTCTAGAATTTTTAATTTCTGAAAGTACAATTCTCTTTTAAAAATATTTTCCTTTTAAGTGTTATAAGTGTGTATAAGATCATATACTTTGAAACCCTTAAGCCATCAAATTACCAGAAATGGAATAAAATTAGTTGCTTCATTTTGAATCAACTTTATTGATGAAGATTACTTATACCTTTATTAGTAATTATGACTTATTTTTACTTGCAGTTTACTGCATTAAAATAATAGAAATGATATGTTTAAAAGCTGTACAATATTAAAGTGTGCCCTTGTTATATTATTAAACATTAGTCTGAAAGGCAATGCATAGAACTTATCTGGGGACTTGCTGATGATCAAATATGTTGATGCCACCCCCGGAGATTTTAATTCAGCCAGAGTCAGGTAGAACCATGAAGTTTGTTTTGAAAATCATATCAGGGAATTCTAAATAATAGCCAGATTTATAAGCATAAGGAACTTTAGTGATGGGTTATGTATTTTTTGAACAATGTCATATTCTGATGTAAGATCTATTTTCATATGTTATTGTCTATACTTTTAATAAAAAATTATTGAAACTTCAATAATTTGTCTTATTCAGAAGTAGCATCTGATTTTGCAATTATAATTGAAATAACACTAACATTGCAACATTTCTAGGGAAGTTACTAAGTCAACCACATGATGCTTCATCTATTTGTAAAGCAAATACATACATTTAAAGCATCTCATACTATGAGTCTTTTAAAACTCAGTTTAAATGCAAGGACAAAAATATATCTTGGAAGACAGTGTGGTGATTCCTCAAAGACCTAAAAACAGATGTACCATTCAAGTCGGAAATTCCATTACTAGGTATATACCCAAGGGAATGTAAATCATTCTATTATAAAGACACATGCATGCCTATGTTCATGGCAGACTATTTACAATAGAAAAGGCATGGAATAAACATAAATGTTCATCAATCATAAACTGGATAAAGTAAATGTGATACAAGTACACCATGGAATAGTATACAGACATAAAAAGAATGAGATTATGTACTTTTCAGGTACACGAATGGAGCTAAAGGTCATTATTCTTAGCAAACTAACACAGGAACAGGAAACCAAATACTGTATGTTTTCACTTATAAGTGGAAGCTGAATGATAAGATCACATCATTCAGGAGTCACATGCAGGTGGAAAACACACACTGGGGACTACCAGAGGGTGCAGGGTGAGAGGAGAGAGAGAATCAGGAAAAAATAACTAATGAGTAATGGGTTTAATACCTGGGTGATGAAATACTCTGTACAACATCCTCCCATGACACAAGTTTACCTATGTAAGAAACCTGCGTATGCACACATAAAATGAAAAGTTAAAAAATTAAATAAATAAATAATAAATTTTGCATTGTATGAAGACAATATTCTCTCTAATACAGTACCTCTCTGATATTGTATCCAAAAATCATCTAATGTGAGAACATAGCAGCTGTATCTATAGTATAAACCATATTGAAACAGCAGGTCCAATAGTACATAGTTTCACTTAGCAACATAGAGTTGAAGATTTCCATTAAATATGATTAGGTATAAACATGCAGTGTGAAGAAATGAGACCCAGGGTCTGGCCAATTAAATGTGTCAAAGAGTGGTGAAAAACAATTATACACTTCCATGAAGAATCTAAGCTAGCAAGAATAAAAAGAAGGATATATCACAATTTATCTTCATCACTCATGATATCCATGGACAATATCTTCCCTTTCCTTAGTTTCTTGCGCTCTAATTTTATTCCATCTTCCTCTTTTTGTTCAGTCTTCAGAACAAGTAATATATGATCAGCAGCATTTATATTTTTTGAGCTATTTATTGGAGTTGTATCCACTGGATATTAATTACTGAATTGAATAAAAAGAAAACAAATGAGCATGATTTCTTTTCTTTATTTTTGATATCATGTAAATATGTATTTAAGTGACTATTTTATTTTTCAACACATTGTTTTAATGCCATGGAATTTATTTTGACACACATAAAAGTTACATGAGCTAAATAACATGAATGGGGTCCCTGAGGGATTGTCATGTTGACCAGATAAGGATCATTTGTAATTGACATATTAATTTTTTGTATGAAAGTAAATAGTGACAAAATGCTGAAGCCACCTAAGGAGGTAAAGGTTGCTTACTAAAGGATTAATTGTATGGTTAAGTGTGTAAAGGAGGAAACTAACAATGATCCGTAATTATAGTACTAGATACTTTCTCACATAAGTGATGCTGAAAAGTGTAGGCTCTATTAATAACATTTTAGTGTGGCTTTGAATAGCCATGGTACACACTAAATGCCACATAACCATTAAGTGGAAGAGACCAGTTTTAGGTTCTATTTGATGTCAGAGTCTATGCTGTTTTCACAGATGCTTGAAAGTTTTCTTTTTCACCTATTGTCAGACTTTATTTTTTAACATCTAGAAAATTCCAAACTTTAACTTTTGAGGGTCCAAATTAGCATTCACCTATGACAGTTGTTGACACATAAGTGATGATCAAAAATAAATATTTGCTAAAATGAAATGAATTTATTAAATTATGCAGCTATTATACACAAGCATGCATTTAGTAGTCATGCCTACTGTAGAAACTCTAAAATTTAGTAATCACCTCCAGGGTAAAGCTTATACGTTGCCCATTTTTTTGTAAAATAATTATAATGGTTAAAAGCATGGGCTCTGTGGTCAACATAGCAGATATGAAAGTTTGATTCTGTCTCTTACTAGCTCAGTAACTTGAACAAGTAATTTAACCTTTTGTGTTTAATTTCCTCAACTTTGAAATGCTGTAATAATAAAACTTACTGTTGATTTATTGTTCTTTTCTCCTATCTGGGCAGGTCAGACTCTAGGAAATGATTACATGAGTAGCAAACTCACCTAAACCACAGGCTTAAATGATCCTGTAAAAAGGCAAGAGGAGATTGAACATCTGCCTTTTCTCAGTCCTTGGTTTCATTTCTGGAGTTATATCAACTGGTTGGTAGAACGGGTGAGGCAGTGTGACTATATATATAATTATCAATTTTTTAAACATACACTCTGGCAACCAGAGTTGCCATTGGGGGGAGCAATAAGTCTGCAGTTCCTTAGATGTCTTCTAGAGTGTGGCAAGGGAGCAAGGAACAAGGGGTCAAGAAACAATTCCTGGATACTTAGATAAGTTTTGAGTAAAGGGTATCTTTGAGCTAGACAAAAAAGAAGACAAACACATTTCAGGTAAGGGGGATATGATATGTAGTCATAAGCCAGCACAATAACACTTTTGAGGAAGTTCAAGTAACTATGGGTGGATAGGGCAAAAATTATAATATGAAGGAGTTGAGGGTAGAGAGGTGTAAGGATCAGATCACTAAGGGTTTTGATGTCAAACTGAAGAATTTATTCTTTGTACTTAAAGTGACTGGAACAGAGCCAGAACAGAGCCAGACAGATCATTTAAGAAATAATTATGAAAGGGCAAGATATGATGGACACATTGAAAGATATCATTATTTATGTTTATGTATTTGAATATTTCTAAGGAAAATGGAGAAAAAGAATGGAAGAAAACACCAGACTGTCAATGTTAGTTAATTCCAAGAAATAGAGTTAATGGGGAGGAGGATATAATTTGTGTTATCTGATTTGTTACAGCAGGCATGTTTTACTTTTCTAAATTTTATTTAAAAGTCATCAAATTAAAAGTCAATTTATTAATTTTGCTGCTTAAAAATATGTACATTATCTCACACTGAATTTGCACATATACCAAATGGAAGGCGTTGCATACATCAACACTTCCAGAAATAAAGACTAGAATTCTTTGTTTAAAAAAAAAACAACAACATTATTTTAAATTTACAGACTGGTTACTGAAATTATATACATAATAGATAGTATCAGAGAATACTTTCAATCACATCTGTTTGGTTTGAATAAAATCTGGATGTTATAAAGCATATATTTTCCTGTTTCCACTTCTTCTGCCATCTAGAGAAATACCTTACAAAGAAAACAGTATCACTCAAAAGATAACATCTCTGATATTTTAAAATGGACCAAACTACAAGTAGACTACCCACTTTAAGCAGAAACTAGATGCCTTAAAATAAGCTATTCGAAACCATGAATATATATTGTATAAACATGATATATGCAACAAATAGAATAATGTCTTCTTTCATATGCATAAAATTAACAGGATTCTTAAAGGCAAAGATTCAAAAAATGCTACAGTTAGATAAGATATACATTAATCCATGTGCCTTGATATCTCTTCTTTATATGAATTACATTAATCATTTAAAACAAAAAGGCTCAGATTTTTAGAGAATCAAATATTAAAAATGCATTGTCTTATCAAATTTAAAATGAATAATTGCTTTTGTTATTAAAGAAGATAAATTAACCCATATGAGAGAATTAAAAACAGGATAATAATATATTACGCTTATCATTTATCCAGATTTCTATCACTAATATCCCATTCCTATTTCAAATATGTACGTGATTGGCATGCTTGTTATATTTCAAAGTAACAAAAAAGTGAGGAAAAACCTCTTTTTATATTGTTAAGAGCAGAAGCACCATTTTGTTCTATTTTCTTATAAAAATAGATGAAATTGTATCTTCATGCACAAATGACTCAATAATTTTTAAGTTTTATAAATTATTACTTTTTTAAATTTAGGGGGTACACAATAGATGAATATGTTTATGTGGTATATGAGATATTTTGATACAGGCATGCAATGTGAAATAAGCACATCATGGAAAATATGATATCCATCCCCTCAAACATTTTTCCTTTGAAATATAAACAATCAAATTGCATTATTTAAGTTATTTAAAAATATAATTAAATTATTTACTGTAATTACCCCCATTGTGCTATCCAATAATAGGTCCTATTTATTGTTTCTACATTTTTTTTTTACCCATTAAGCAGCTCTCTCCCAACTCCTGACTATGGTAACCAGTCTCTGGTAACCATCTGTATACTCTCTATGTCTGTGAGATCAATTGGCTTGGTTTTTAGATCCCACAAATAAGAGAGAACATGTGATGTTTGTCTTCCTGTGCCTGGCTTATCTCACTTAAAATAATGATCTCCAGTTCCATCCATGTTGTTTCAAATGACTGGATCTCATTCCTTTTTGTGGCTGAATAGTACTCGAATGTGTGTATGTACTCCATTTTCTTTATTCATCTGTTAATGGACACTTAGGTTGCTTCCAAATTATAGCTATTGTAGACAGTGCTGCAACAAATGAGTCCAGATATCTGTTCCATATACAGATTTCCTTTCTTTTGGGGATAAATCCAGCAGTGGGATAGCTGGATCATATGGTAGCTCAATTTCTAGTTTCATTTTGTGAATATTTTATATATTCATAGATTATTGGGAAACAAGTGGTGTTTGGTTACATGAGTAAGTTCTTTAGTGGTGATTTGTGAGATTTTGGTGCTCCCATCTCTTAAGCAATATACACTGCACCATATTTGTAGTCTTTTATCCCTCACCTCCTTTCCACTCTTTCCCCACGAGTCCTCAAAGTCCACTGTATCATCCTTACACCTTTGCGTCCTCGTAGCTTAGTTCCCACATATCAGTTAGAACATACAGTGTTTGGGTTTCCATTCTTGAGTTACTTCACTTAAAATAATAGTCTCCAGGCCGGGTACGGTGGCTCACACCTGTAATCCCAGCACTTTGGAAGGCCCAGGCGGGCGGATCACAAGGTCAAGAGATCAAGATCATCCTGGCCAACACGGTGAAAGCCTGTCTCTACTAAAAATACAAAAATTAGCTGGGTGTGGTGGCACGTGCCTGTAGTCCTAGCCACTCGGGAGGCTGAGGCAGGTGAGTTGCTTGAACCCAGGAGGCAGAGGTTCCAGTGATGCAGTGAGCCGAGATCGTGCATCTCACTGCATATATATACATATATGTGTGTGTCTGTGTGTGTGTGTGTGTATCTCTCTCACAGTTTCTTTATCCACCTGTTTATTGATGTGCATTTGGGTTGGTTCCATGTTTTTGCAATTGCGAATTGTGCTGCTATAAACACACGTGTCCAAATATCTTTTTCATAAAATGACCTATTTTCCTCTGGGTAGATACCCAGTAGTGGGATTGCTGGATCAAATATAAGTTCTACTTTTAGTTCTTTAAGGAATCTCCACATTTTTTTTCACAGTTGTACTAGTTTACATTCCCACCAGCAGTGCAGAAGTGTTGCCTGTTCACTGCATCCACGCCAACATCTACTGGTTTTTTGATTTTTTGATTATGGCCATTCTTGCAGGAGTAAGGTGATATTGCATTGTGGTTTTGATTTTCCTTTCCCTGATCATTAGTGATGTTGAGCATTTTTTCACATATTTGTTGGCCATTTGTGTATCTTCTTTTGAGAAGTGTATATTCATGTCTTTAGCCCACTTTTTGATGGGATTGTTTGGTTTTCTTCTTGCTTATTTGTTTGAGTTCCTCATAGATTCTAGATATTAGTTTTTTGTCTGATTGTGAAGATTTTCTCCCTCTCTGTGGATTGTCTGTTTCCTCTGATGACTGTTCCCTTAACCAGGCAAAAAGTCTTTAGCTTATTTAAGTCCCGCCTATTTATCTTTGTTTTTGTTGCATTTGCTTTTGGGTTCTTGGTCAAGAAATCTTTGCCTAAGTCAATGTCTAGAAGGGTTTTTCCAATGTTATCTTCTAGAATTTTTAGTTTCAGATTTTAGATTTAAGTCCTTAATCCATCTTGAGTTGATTTTTTGTAAGGTGAAAGATGAATATCCAGTTTCATTCTCCTACATTTGGCTAGCCAATTATCCCCCAACCATTTGTTGAAAAGGGTGTCCTTTCCCCACTTTATGTCTTTGTTTGCTTTGTCAAAGATCTCAAAGGCTTTAAGTATTTAAGTTGATTTCTGGTTTCTCTATTCTTTTTCCATTGGTCTATGTACCTATTTTTATACAAGTACCATGTTGTTGTGGTGACTATGGCCTTTTAGTATAGTTTGAAATCATGTAATGCGATGCCTCCAGATTTGTTCTTTTTGCTTAGTCTTCCTTTGGCTATGCGGACTCTTTTTTGGTTCCACATGAGATTTACAATTGTTTTTTTCTAATTCTGTGAAGAGTGATGGTGGTATTTGATGAGAATTGCATTCAATTTGTAGGTTGCTTTTGGCAATATGGTCATTTTCACAATATTGGTTCTACCCATTCATGAGCATGGGATATGTTTCCATTTGTTTGTGTCATCTATGATTTATTTCATCAGTATTTTGTAGTTTTCCTTGTAGAGGTCTTTCACCTCCTTGGTTAGATATATTCTTAAGTATTTTATTTTTATTTTTTGCAACTATTGTAAAAGGAGTTGAGTTCTTTATTTGATTCTCAGCTTTGTGGCTGTTGGCATATAGAAGAGGTACTGATTTGTGTACATTAATTTTGTATCTGGAAACTTTGCTGAATTCATATATCAGTTCTAGGAACTTTCCGGAGGAGTCTTTTGGGTTTTCGAGGTAAACAATCATATCATCAGAAAACAGTGACAGTTTGACATCCTCTTTACCAATTTATATGCCCTTTATTTCTTTTTCTTGTCTGATTGCTCTGGTTAAGGCTTCCATTACTACATTGAAGAGGAGTGGTGAGAGTAAACATCTTTGTCCTGTTCCAGTTCTCAGAGGAAATGTTTTCAACTTTCTCCCATTGAGTATTTTGTTGGCTGTGGATTTGTAATAGACGGCTTTTATTACATTTAGGTATGTCCTTTGTATGTCGAGTTTGCTGAGAGTTTTAATCATAAAGGGATGATGGATTTTGTCGAATTTTTTTTCTGCATTTATTGAGATGATCATGTAATTTTTGTCTTTAATTATGTTTTGTGGTATATCACATTTATTGACTCGTAAATGTTAAATCATCCCTGCATGCCTGGCATGAAACACACATGATCATGGTGGATTACATTTTTGATATGCTGTTGGATTTGATTAGCTAGTATTTTGTTAAGGATTTTAGCATCTATGTTTATCAAGGATATTGATCTCTAGTTTTATTTTTTTGTTATTCCTTTCCTGGTTTTGGTATTAGGGTAATCCTGGCTTCATAGAATGATTTACGAGGTTTCTCTCTTTCTCTATCTTGTGGAATAGTGTCAAAGGGATTAGTACTAATTTTTTTGAATGTCTGGTAGAATTCTGCTGTGAATCCGTCTGATCCTGGACTTTTTTTGTTATTGTTGATAGTTCTGAAATTACAATTTCAATCTCACTGCTGGTTTTTTAACTGTTCAGAGTATCTAATTCTTCCTGATTTGAGCTAGGAGGGTAGTATCTTTCCAGTAATGTATCCTTCATTTCTAGGTTTTCTAGTTTATGAAAATAAAGGTGTTCATAGTAGCTTTGAATGATCTTTTGTATTTCTGTAGGTGTCAGTTGTAATATCTCTCATTTCATTTCTTACTGAGCTTATTTGGATTTTTCCTCTTATTTTCTTGGTTAATCTTGCTAGTGGTCTATCAATTTTATTTATCATTTCAAAGAACCACCTTTTTGTTTTATCTTTTGTAATGTTTATTTTTTTGTTTTTTCAATTTCATTTAGCTGTGCTCTGATCTTGGTTATTTCCTTTCTTCTGCCCGGTTAGGGTTTCATTTGTTCTTGTTTCTCTAGGTCCTTGAGGTGTGACCATAGATTGTCTGTTTGTTCTCTTTCAGTCTTTTTGCTGTAGGCATTTGGGGCTATAAACTTTCCTTTTAGCACAGTCTTTGCTGTATCCCAGAGGATTTGATAGGTTGTGTCACCATTGCTGTTCAGGTCAAATAATTTTTTAATATCCATCTTGATTTCATTTTTGACCCAGTGATCATTTAGGAGCAGGTTATTTAATTTCCATGTATTTACATGGTTTTGAAGGTTCCTTTTGGAGTTGATCTCCAGTTTTATTCCACTGTGGTCTGAGAGAGTACTTGATATTTTCTTAAATTTATTGAGTCTCCTTTTGTGGCCAATCATATGGTCTATCTTGGAGAAAGCTCCATGTGCTATTTAATAGAATGTATATTCTGCAGTTGTTGGATGGGATGTTCTGTATTTATCTGTTAAGTCAATTTGTTCCAAGGTATAGTTTAAATCCATTGTTTCTTTGTTGACTTTCTGTCCTGATAACCTGTCTAGTGCTGTCAGTGGAGTATTGAAGTTCCTCACTACTACTGTGTTGCTGTCTATCTCATTTCTTGGGTCTGTTAGTAATTGTTTTATAAATTTGGGAGCTCCAGTGTTAGGGGCATATATGTTTAGGATTGTGATATTTTCCTGTTGAACAAGGCCTTTTACCATTACATAATGTCCCTCCTTGTCTTTTTAAACTGCTCTTGCTGTAAGTTTGTTTTGTCTGATAGAAGAATAGCTACTCCTGCTTACTTTTGGTGTCCATTTGCACAGTGTCCTTTTCCACACCTTTATCTTAAGTTAATGTGAGTCCTTATATATTAGGTGAGTCTCTTAAAGGCAGTCTGTTTGGTGAATTCTTATCCATTCTGCAGTTCTGTATCTTTTAAGTGGAGCATTTAGGCCATTTAAATTCAATGTCAGTATTGAGATATGAGATACCATTCCATTCATCGTGCCATTTGTTGACTGTGTACCTTGGTTTTTTGTTTTTGTTGTCTAAATTGTGTTCTTGTTTTATAGGTCCTGTGAGATTTATGCCTTAAAGAGGTTATGTTTTGATGTGTTTCCAGGATTTGTTTCAAGATTTTGAGTTCCTTTTAACAGTTCTTATAATGGTGGCTTGGTACTGGCAAATTCTCTCAGCATTTGTTTGTCTGAAAAAGACTGTATCTTTCCTTCACATATGAAGCTTAGTTTTGCTGGATCTAATATTCTTGTCTGATAATTGTTTTATTTGAGGAGGCTGAAGGTAGGGCCCCAATCCCTTCTAGCTTGTAGGGTTTCTGCTGAGGTATCTTCTGTAAATCTGATAGGTTTCCCTTTATAGGTTACCTGATGCTTTTGCCTCACAGCTCTTAAGATTCTTTCCTTCAACTTAACTTTAGATAACCTGATGACAATGTGCCTAGGCGATGATCTTTTTGTGATGAATTTCTCAGGAGTTCTTTGTGCTTCTTGTCTTTGGATATTTAAGTCTTTAGCAATGCCAGGAAATTTTTTCTCGATTATTCCCCGAAATATGTTTTCCAAACTTTTGCATATTTCTTCTTCCTCAGGAATGCTGATTATTCTTAAGTTTAGTCATTTAACATAATCCCAGACTTCTTGGAGGCTTTGTTCATATTTCCTTATTCTTTTTTCTTTGTCCATGTTGAATTCGGTTCACTCAAAGACCTTGTCTTTGACCTCTGAATTTCCTTGTTCTACTTATTCAATTCTATTGCTGAGACTTTCCAGAGCATTTTGCATTTCTGTAAGTAAATCCATTGTTTCCTGAAGTTCTGATTGTTTTCTATTTATGCTGTCTATTACATTGAATATTTCTCCCTTTATTTTTTGTACCATTTTCTTGATTTGTTTACATTGGACTTCACCTTTCTCTCATGCCTCCCTGATTAGCTTAACAACTGACCTCCTGAATTCTTTTTCAGGTAAACCGGGGATTTCTTCTTGGTTTGGATCCATTGCTGGTGAGCTAGTGTGATTTTTTGGTGGTGTTAAAGAGCCTTGTTTTGTCATATTACCAGAGTTGGTTTTCTGGTTCCTTCTCATTTGAGTAGGCTCTGTCAGAGAGAGGGTCTAGGGCTGAAGCCTGTTGTTCAGATTATTTTGTCCCCTGGTGTGTTCCCTTGATGTAGTACTCTCCCCTTTTTCTTATGGATGTGGTTTTCTGAGAGTCAAGCTAGAGTGTTTGTTATCTCCCTTCTAGATCTAGCCACCCAGCAAGGCTACCAGGCTCCAGGCCGTTACTGTGGATTGTCTGCACAGAGTCCTGTGATGTGAATCATCTGTTAATCTCTCAGCCATGGATACCAGTACCTATTCCAGTGAAGATGTCAGGGAGGTGAAATGGACTCTGAGGGTCCTTAGCTTTGGTGGTTTAATGCACTATTTTTGTGCTGATTGGCCTCCTGCTGGGAGGTGGTACTTTTCAGAAATTATCAGCTGTGTTAGTATGGAAAGGTATAGGTGGTGAGTGGGGCCCTAGAACTCCCCAGAGTACTTGCTCTTTTTCCTCAGTTACCAGGGTGAGTAGGGAAAGACCATTGGGTTGGGGCAGGACTAGGTATGTCTGAGCTCAGACTCTCCTTGTGGGAGTCTTGCAGTGGCTGCTGTGGGGCATGGGGGTGAGCTTCTCAGGTCAATAGAGTTATGATCCTAGGAAGATTGTGGCTGTCTCTACTGCGTTATGCAGGTTGTCAGGGAAGTGGGGGAAGCCAGTAGTCACAGGTCTCACCCAGCTTTCACACAATCTGAAGGGCTTGTCTCACTCCCACCATGTCCCTCCCGATAGCACTGAGTCTGTTTCCAAGCAGTGGGCAAGCAGGGCTGAGAACTTGCCCCAGGCTACCCACCTCCCAGTTGTGAAAGCAAGCATGGATTTCCTTTCCCCACCTGTAGAGTCTGCACACTGGATTCATGCCCTCTCCCATGTTCTGGCCAGAAGACTTCTCAATCAGTTCAAATCATTACAAAGTTCAGCTGGAGATTTCATTCTCCCTGTGACCTTTTCCCAGCACCTCTGGCTGCCCTCCCAAAGGATCCCTGTGAGGCCAGGAAGGAATGGCCTGCTTGGGGACCCAGTGAGCTCACAGGGCCTTTCCCACTGCTTCGTCTACCTTTGTATTTTGCTCGGCTCTCTAAATTGACTCAGCTCTAGGTAAGGTAAGAATCTTCTCCCATAATCTAGACCTTCAGCTTTCCCAGTAGGAGTGTATGTTTGGAGGTGGATGATCTCCCTTTTCCACTTATGTAGTTTGAGCACTCATAGTATTTGGAGTGTCTCCTGGGTCCTGCAGGAGCAATCTGCTTCCTTCTGAGGGGCTGTGGGTCCTCTCAGATTTCCTGGTTTATTCCTGCAGTCATTTTGGAACTAAAATTTATGATGCAAGCCTCCATAAACTGCTCTGTCTGTCTGAGTCAGAGCTGCAGTCTAGTCCTTCCTCCAGTCTGTCATAATCCCCCATTGTCTGGAAGACTACATTTAGTAATTGACCTCTTTAAGCATGTGTCTTTCTGCTTTAAGTGAGTGTTTCCTGAAACCTGCGGTGTTTGCAGTCCTCTTGGTCTTTGCTTCCCTGGCTGTATGGCCAGGAACCACTTTTGGGCTGCTCGTGCATGCTCCACGTGAGTCTGCTGATAGTGCTTCCCAGCGCACTGCAGCTGTGGGCTCAATTTTTAGTTTTTCTTAAAGAAACGTCCAAGCTGTTCTAAACAGTGGTTTTGTTCATTTACATTCTCAACTATAGTGTGCAAGGGTTCCATTTTCTCCACATCTTTGCAAGTATTTGTTATTGCCTCTCTCTGGATATAAGCCATTTTAACTTTGGTGAGATGATATTGCATTGTAGTTTTGATGTGCACTTCTCTGATGATCAATGATGTTGAGCACATTTTCATATGCCTATTTGATATTTCATGTCTTCTTTTGAGAAATGCCTATTCGAGTCTTTTGCCCAGTTTTGATTGGATTATTAGATTTTTTTTCTATAAAGTTATTTGAACTCCCTATATATTTTGGTTATTAACTCCTTATCAAATAAGTAATTGGCAAATATTTTCTTGCATTCTGAGGGTTGCTCTACATTTTGTTGAATGCATCTTTTGCTCTGCAGAAAGTTGTCACTTGATGTGATCCCATTTGTCCATGTTTGCTTTGGTCACCCGTGCTTACAGGGTATTGCTCAAGAAATCTTTGTCCAGAACAGTGTCTTGGGGGGGTTTCCCCAATGTTTTCTTAGAGTATTTTAACAGTTTGAGGTCTTAGATTTAAGTTTTAATCCATTTTAATTTGATTTTTGTATATGGGGAGAGATAGGGCTCTAATCTTGCTCTTCTGCATATGAATATCCAGTTTTCCCAGCACCATCATTTATTGAAGAGACTGTCTTTTCCCCAGTGTATGTTCTTGGCATGTTTGTCAAAAATAAATTCACTGTAGGTGTGCAGATTTGATTCCTGGGTTTTCTATTCTGTTCTATTAATCTATATGCCTATTTTTATGACAGTACGATGCCATTTTGGTTACTATAGTTCTGCAGTATAACTTGACGACAGATTATATCATTTCTCCATTTTTGTTCTTGCTTATAATAGATTTAGCTATTCTGGGTCTTTTGTGTTTCCATATAAATTGTATGATTGTTTTCTCTATTTTTATAAGAATGTCGTTTGTATTTTGTAGGGATTGCATTTAATCTGTAGATTGCTTTGGGTATTATGGACACTTTAACAACATTGATTCTTCCAATCTATGAAAATGAAACATTTTTCCATTTTTGGTGTTTTCAATTTCCTTTATCAGTGTTTTGTAGTTTTCATTATAGAGGTCTTTCAATTCTTTGGTTGAGTAAATTCCTAGATCCTAGATATTTAATTGTATGTGTGGCTATATTATTGTTTTTTTTACTTTTATTTCACACTGTTCACTAGAAGTATGTAGAAATGCTACTGAATTTTTATGTTGATTTTTATTCTACAACTTTACTGAATTTGTTTATCAGTTCTAATAGTTTTCTTTTGGACTCTTCAAGTTTTTCTAATTGTGAGATCATATGATCAGCAAATGAGGATAATTTGATTTTTTCTTTTTTAATTTAGATGTCCTTTATATCTTTCTCTGGTCTTATTGCTCTAGCTAAACTTTCCAGTACTATGTTGAATAACAGTGGTGACAGGTGACATTCTAGTCATGTTCCAGATCTTAGAGAAAAGGCTTTCAGTTTTTCCCCATTCAGTATGATACTAACTGTGTGTCTGTCATATATCACATTTATTATTTTGAGACATGTTCCTCCTATATCCAACTTTTTGAGGGTTTTCTTAAATCATGAAGGGACATTAAACTTTTTCAAATGCTTTTTAGCATCAATTAAAATGATCATATGTTTTATATTTCATTCTGGTGATATGATGTATCACATTAATAGATCTTGTGGATGTTAAACCATCCCTGCATTCCAGTATTACATCCTACTTGGTCATGAGGAACAGTCATTCTAATGTGTTGTTAAAGTCAGTTTCTAGTATTTTGTTTGTGATGTTTGCATCAATATTTATCAGCTATATTGGCCTGTAGATTATTTTTATGATGTGTCTTTGTCTCATCTTGTTATCAGGGAAATACTGTCCTTGTAGTATGAGTTTGAAAGTATTCCTTCCTCCTTTATTTTTCAGAATAGTTTGAATAAGATTTGTATTAATTTTTCTTTTTATGTTTGGTTGAATTCAGCAGTGAAGCCATCAGGTCCTGAGCTTTTCTTTATTGGAAGAATTTTTATTACAGCTTTTATCTCATTACTTGTTATTGGTCTGTTCAGGTTTTGGATTTCTTTCTGTTTCAATTTTGGAAGGTTGTAGGTATCTAGGAATTTGTCCATTTCTTCTAGATTTTCCAATTTATTGGCATGTAGTTGCTTCCAGTATCCTTTAATGATCCATTGAATTTATGAAATATCAGCTGTGATGTCTGCTTTTTATTTCTGATTTTTTAAATTTGAATCTTCTCTCATTTTTTCTTATTTAGTCTGGCTAAAAGTTTGTCAACTTTAACTTTTCAAAATAATAAGTTTGTGTTTTATTGATCTTTTGTATTACTTTCCTCATTTCAGTTTCATTTCTTTCTGCTCTGATCTTTATTATTTATTTTATTCTACTAACTTCGAATTTGGTTTGCTCTTGGTTTTCCAAGTCTTTAAGATGCATCATTAAATTGTTTGTTTGAAATTTTTTCTATCTTTTGATGTGGGCACTTATAGCTATAAACATCCCTCTTAGTACTGCTTTTGCTGTATCCTTTAGGAAGGGGGAACTCAGGACTCTGACCAGTGCCCTATCCTGCTGTGGCTGAGCTGATATCCAAGATGCAAGACAAAGTCCTCCCCACTCTTCTTTCTCCTCTCCTTAAGCTGAAGAAATGAGATTTTTTTTGGAGACATGAGCTGTGCAGCCTGGGGTTAGGGGAGGGGTGATACCAGCACTCCCTTGGCTTCCCCAGCTGGGGTCTTAGTTTGTTGTTTGCCCTGCCCCAAATCCACTATCTCTGGGCCTACTTCAGTACTTGGCCTTGCCTAGGAGTTGCAGTCCTTATGGGCTAGACTGCCTTTGAAGTTTACTTAGAGACTGAGAGCACTTTGGGCTCAGTGATGAGATTTTTGGGCACTCAAGTTTGAACTGCTGGGATCTACGAGAGATGCCCCTCTGGCTATGGCTGGTTTAAATGCTCCCTCTGTTGGGGGGCATTAACTGAGTTTCACTAGATTTTTCTTTGTGCTCTAACAGGACAGAACTGAGTTCAATACCTTCCAATTGCTGTGTTCTCCCTCCTCCCAGCACCCAGATGTGTTCTCTGCCACCCATTCTCCTCTACGGCTGCTGGAGAAGGGAGAATGGCAGCATCACAACAGATAGGGCTGTATTTTCTATCTCCTCATTGTCTCTCTTATCGATAAGAAGTTAAAACCAGGTGTGCTCACCTAATTTTTGGTTCTTATGAAGGTTTTTTGTTTTGTTTTGTTTTGTTTTTTCTGTGTAGAGAGTTCTTAACTTGGTGTTCTTAAGTGGGGGACAATCAGTGGAGCTTTCTATTCTGCCATCTTGCTTCCCAGCATCAGCCTAGGTTAATAATTTAAACTTAAGTGAAAGGCCAAGCATCCTTCCCAGCTTAATTAAGTTATCAGAAGATTAATTTTCTAAACTTTGTATATTTTTCTGAAATGATGTTATTGTGATTGAATATACAAGTACATTCAGTAAAGGTGTTCTAAATATTTGTACATCTTTTTCCCATCCCCATATTTGTCCCTCACCCCAGCCTCTATTTGCTACCTTTCTACTCTCTGTTTTCCTGAGATACAAATTTTTAGATCCCACATATAAGTGAGAATACGCAATATTTGTCTTTCTGTGTCTGACTTATTTTGCTGAGCATATTGTCTTCCAGTTCCATCCATGTTTTTACAAATGACAGAATTTCTTTCTTTTTAAGGACTGTATAATATTCTATTGTGTATGTGTACAACTTTTATTTATCTATTCTAACACTTTTTACATCTATTCATTCTTTGGTGGATACTGAGGTTGTTTCCAATTTCCATTTTTTGGCTATTGTGAATTATGCTGAAATGAACAAAACAATGCAGATATCTCTGTAATATATCAATTTTAATTCCTTTTTGTATACCCAGAAATAGGATTGCTGGATGTTGAGGAAAAGGTACAAAATTTCAGTTAGACTGGAGGCATGAGTTTTAGTGATCTATTGTACTGCGTGTTGACCATAGTTAATAATAATGTGTATTTCAAAACAGCTAAAACAGATTTTTAATTTTCTCTCCATAAAATTATAATAAATTGGTGAGGTGATTAATATGTTAATCAACTTTATTGACTCTCTCCATAATGTATACATAGATCAAAACACAAATTATACCCTATAAATACACACAAGTATGATTGGTTGATTAAAAATTTAAAAATTGTGCATTTCATACAGATAAAAAATGCTATAAAAATTCTCAAATGGAAGTTTTACATATGTTTGTGTGTGATATTTATTTTCTTCAAAAATATAAAATCTAGAAAAGAGGACAGAGATGATTTAACAATGAATTGTAATAAACAGAAATAAACCTGACCTTAACAATCAGAAGGAACCTCAAACTATCACATGGTAAAGGAAAATAATAAGATAATAATAATAAGAAGCGGCACAGAATAACGTCAAGGATTTTTATTTGTGTTACGACTCGCATTTTGTAGGAATAATCATGAAACAGGTAAATTGGACATTTAAGATTAGGCATTTTTTTCCAAAAATGTCTTACATAAGATTAGATATTGAACTGATAGCTGTAATATAATTAGTCAACCTTACTTGAGAAGTTCAGTGATCATTTGTTACTTTTGGGATTTTGTCCCTTACTCACCCACTTACTATCTTAAGTGCCCAAAGATATTTCTTCTGATTTATATACCTGCAGCACAAGAAAAAAGAACCAAAATTTGGGGTTACCTGATCGTTCCTAGATTTCTTAGTCCTTAAACTCTCGTTCTTTGTTCTTCTACAAGTGTATAAATCAAAGTAAAGCAAATCATACAATGAAGAGTTAACTTTGGCAGTGGCATATACATATGTCTTTCTTGAAGAGAAGTTTGCATCAGAGTCATTCCTTTCTTGTTCATTGACTATGCATCTATTTCCAAACAGGTGATAGGAGAACTCCGAAGTTAGATAATTTTAACCCTCAATAAGATAGGACTTGGGCCTTCACAGTGAAAATCAGTACAATCAATAATTTATCTTTGCCTTTTATCCTACCTAAATTATATGCATTCTGATTAAAGTGGAAGCTATAAGTAGGATAAGGCAAATTCATCTATCTAATGTGACAAGGTTGAAGCTAGATAGGCATTATGATCCTGAAATTGCTTATGTTCTCAATTTTATTAAAAAAGAACTCAAACAAATTTACAAGAAAAAAACAAACAACCCCATCAAAAAGTGGGCAAAGGATATGAACAGACATTTCTCAAAAGAAGACATTCAGACAGCCAACAGACACATGAAAAAATGTTCATCATCACTGGCCATCAGAGAAATGCAAATCAAAACCACAATGAGATACCATCTCACACCAGTTAGAATGGCGATCATTAAAAACTCAGGAAACAACAGGTGCTGGAGAGGATGTGGAGAAATAGGAACACTTTTACACTGTTGGTGGGATTGTAAACTAGTTCAACCATTGTGGAAAACAGTATGGCGATTCCTCAAGGATCTAGAACTAGATGTACCATATGACCCAGCCATCCCATTACTGGGTATATACCCAAAGGATTATAAATCATGCTGCTATAAAGACACATGCACACGTATGTTTATTGCAGCACTATTCACAATAGCAAAGACTTGGAATCAACCCAAATGTCCATCAGTGACAGACTGAATTAAGAAAATGTGGCACATATACACCATGGAATACTATGCAGCCATAAAAAAGGATGAGTTTGTGTCCTTTGTAGGGACATGGATGTAGCTGGAAACCATCATTCTTAGCAAACTATCACAAGAACAGAAAACCAAACACCGCATGTTCTCACTCATAGGTGGGAACTGAACAATGAGATCACTTGGATTCAGGAAGGGGAACATCACACACCGGGGCCTATCAGGGGGAGGGGGGAGGGGGGAGGGATTGCATTGGGAGTTATACCTGATGTAAATGACGAGTTGATGGGTGCAGCACACCAACATGGCACAAGTATACATATGTAACAAACCTGCACGTTATGCACATGTACCCTACAACTTAAAGTATAATAATAATAAATAAATAAATAAATAAATAAATAAAAATTTAAAAAAAAAACATTTAATTTAATGTGTTTTGTTCTCTGATAATTTCTTGTATTTTTTTACTATTTTCTACTACTGCAGACAAATTTCCCACATCCTAGCAGAGCAGTACAAACATTGGAATACCATTCAGCCACAAAATAAACGAAATCCTATGATTTGTGGCAACATGAACTAACCTGGAGAATATTATTTTAAATTAAATAAGCCAGGCATAGAAAGAGAAACATCACACAATCTCACTCACATGTGAAATCTAAAAGAGCTAATCTTCTAGAAGTAGACAGTAGAATAGTAGTTACCAGGAATTAGGGAAGGTGTGGGGAAGAGAAGGTGGAGAGATATTGGTGAAGGGTTGCAAAGTTATGTTTAGACAAGAAGAATAAGTTCCAGTGTTGTATTAGTCCAGTTCATGCTGCTGATAAACCCTGAGACTGGGTACTTTATAGAAGAAGGAGAGGTTTAATGGACTTACAGTTCCACATGGCTGGGGTGACTGCACAATCATGGTGAAAGTCAAGGAGGAGCAAGTCATGTCTTAACATGGATGGCAGCAAGCAAAGAGAGAATCTGTGCAGGGGAACTCCTTTTTTAAAATCATCAGATCTCGTGAGACTTATTCAGTATCATGAGAACAGCATGGGAAAGATTTGCCTTTATGATTCCCGCACCCACCAGGTCCTTCCCACAGC
This sequence comes from Mandrillus leucophaeus, assembly GCF_000951045.1. Classification (NCBI taxonomy): domain Eukaryota; kingdom Metazoa; phylum Chordata; class Mammalia; order Primates; family Cercopithecidae; genus Mandrillus; species Mandrillus leucophaeus. The sequence continues at coordinate 728,392 of NW_012100043.1, forward strand.
ATGTGGGAATTCAAGATGAGATTTAGGTGGGGACACAGCCAAACCATATCAAGTGTTCTACTAAATAGTAGGGTGACTACTAATAATGTAGTGCATATTTCAAGATAGCTAGAAGAGAGGATTTTGAATGTTATCACTTCAAATAAATCATAAGTGTTTAAAGTGATTGATATGCTAATTACCCTGATTTGATCATTATACAATGTATATCTGAATTGAAACATCACATTAATAACCCATAAATATGTACAATTACTGTGTGTCAATTATAAATATTTTAAAAGTAAATTCAGAAAAGAGAACCTCTAGTAAATGATGCTTTCTGATCATTTGGCAACACAAATCCTATTCTCTCAAAGGAATTCTTGCTATGTACAATAGATTCCTTAGAGCAATAATTAAGAATGATTAAGTGGATGATTTACTAACAAGTCATAGCAAACAGAAAGGTTTCCTCTTTTTAAAATAATAGTACATCTTGCCTAACTACAGTTATATCCATTTTCACCCATATATTGTATGTACATGATTATCTGTCTTGTTGGTTAAATTATTTAGGTAGCTTAACAGGAATTAATTTTTCTGTGTTGTAAAAATGTACTGTATCTTGGTACCATATAATGACAAAAATAATTTATCATTTCCATATGTAACTATTTGAAATGCTACTCAGTAACTAAATATAGCTTCTTTGGATGTGAATGTAACCAACAATATAAAAACTGTAGGCTTGATTCTTTTCATCTTCATAACTTACTAATAGCTTAAACAATTAGGTCAATATTTTGTAAAAAATGATTTATAATATAAAAGTATTGAACCATCTTGTTTAGAGTAGCAAGTACCCTCAGTCCCTGGTGTGTTTATTGAAGAGCTAAGGCAGTTACTTTTTTGATAATTTGCTTCTACAACATTTATACTCATTACAAAACAGATGGAAATCATTTACTTACAAAAACATAAAACTTTAAATGGCAACTCTTACTTTCTAAGTTATTACTATTATTATTTTAGAAGAAACAGCAGCCTGGGACAAGACCATAAATGACGTATTATCTCTCAGTTTCCACTTAACCTGATTAAATAAAAACACAATTTGTCCATACCCACTCCCGGTAGCCTTATTGGAGCTAATAGAGCAGATATTTTGTCACCCAGATAGTCACATGATTTCTTTTCACTCTGGTGAACATATTTTGGAAACAAGCTAATGAGGCGATCTGCAATAAACACACTTGGTCCCCTTTGGCTGATATTTCTTTGTTGATGTCATTTATCCTTCATTGTTAATTAAATGAAAATAAGCAGCAATTGCTTTCCCCATATTGTACATTCAGAAATAAAGCTGTGTAATGTGGTGTATAAATCTGGTTTTTGTTGAAATGTTGAAGTTCAAGTGATGAACTTTAAGTCTGTGCTAATTGTTTAAATGAGGACACAGACATTTATGAAGACTGAAGCTCATTATAAGAAGTACTAATGTAACAAGGGTATGTTCTTAATGGAAGCTCCTTTCCATTTATATGATACAAGCATTTCTGTTAATCCTGCGGTTTATGAACCAACATATCCCTGTTGAAAATGCTAATGATCAAATGTGGTAAGAATTATCTACATAACAAGTGGCTAGACATGCTTATCTGCTGTATAAGTGATGCCCAATGTAGAACTTTATGCTTACATATGCAAAGGATGAGAAGTCTCATCAAGTTGCTGCCAGTAACTTGTTCTGAACATTTTTTTTTCCCTATTGGACCACTAATTAAATAATAATTATAATCCAAGAGGGTTGTATTAGAGTTCTCTTAGAGGAACGGAATAAGATATGTGTGTGTATATATACACACACACACACACACACACACACATACATGTATATCAGACTCCAAGTTCTTCAATTTTGGGACTCAGACAGGCTCTCCTTGCTCCTCAGCTTCCAGACAGCCTATTGTGGGACCTTGTGATCATGTAAGTTAATACTTAATAAACTCCATATATATATATATAAAGGTTCAGGTCACTCCACTGGGGAAAAACCATAACCTGCTGAGGTGCTCACTGAAGGCAAAGGGAATACAGAAAGAGTAATTTTATATATATATATATATATATATATATGAGAGAACTAATAAGATATGTATATATAATATATATGTATATATGTATGTACACATAATATATGTATATAAATGTATATATAAAATATATATGCATGTATAATGTGTGTGTGTATATATATATCTTGTTAGTTCTCTAACATAGTTATGTGTGTGTGTGTATATATATACACATATATAAAGAGGAGTTTATTAAGTATTAACTTACATGATCACAGGGTCCCACAATAGGCTGTCTGGAAGCTGAGGAGCAAGGAGAGCCTGTCTGAGTTTCAAAACTGAAAAACTTAGAGTCTGAATTTCGAGGGCAGGAAACATCCAGCATGGGAGAATGAGGTAGGCTGGGAGGCTAGGCCCATTTCTCCTTTCCACCTTTTTCTGCCCCTTTATATTCGCCAGCAGCTGAATAGATTGTGCCCACCAGATTAAAGGATCTGCCTTCCCCAGTCCCCTGACTCAAATGTTAATCTCTTTTGTCAATACCCTCACAGACACAACAAGGATCAATACTTTGTACTTTTCAAATCAGTCAAGTTGACACTCAGTAATAACCATCATCAGTCCACCTTTGTCAACTTGAACCCATACACATATGCTGAGATCTTACATAATCTTCAAATAAAGACAATAATAAGGTCATAATTTTGCCTAACATAATAAAACTATCCTTCATACAAACGGAAACATACCAATCCTCAACCCAAATACTATTACATAAAGTTAACAATGTTTAAATGCTAATATGAAGTCAATAAATCTTATGTCACATAAAGGAAAAGGGAACAAAATGCAGATTTCTTTGTACAAGTGTATACATGCACAGACATGTTTTAAACAAAAGAAGGAGGAAATACTCATGACAGTTACAATACTTGTTTCTGCAGCTGGTCACATGGTCATAGCTAGTATTGATGACTACCTTCTTCTACTACCCGTTCTATATTGGGGAGGATGTGGAGAAATAGGAACACTTTTACACTGTTGGTGGGACTGTAAACTAGTTCAACCATTGTGGAAGACAGTGTGGCTATTCCTCAAGGATGCAGAACTAGAAATATAATTTGACCCAGCCATCTCATTACAGGGTATATACCCAAAGGATTATAAATCATGCTACTATAAAGACACATGCACACGTATGTTTATTGTGGCACTATTCACAATAGCAAGGACATGGAACCAACCCAAATGTCCATTAATGACAGACTGGATTAAGAAAATGTGGCACATATACACCATGGAATACTATGTACCCATAAAAAAGGATGAGTTCATGTCCTTTGTAGGAACATGGATGAAGCTGGAAACTATCATTCTGAGTCAACTATCACAAGGACGGAAAACCAAACACTGGATGTTCTCACTCATAGGTGGGAGTTGAACAATGAAAACAGTTGGACACAGGGTGGGGAACATCACACACCAGGGCCCGTCATAGGGTGTGGGGAAGGGGGAGGGATAGCATTAGGAGATATACCTAATGTGAATGATGAGTTAGTGCAGCACACCAACATGGCACATGTATATATGTAACAAACCTGCACGTTGTGCACATGTACCTTATAACTTAAAGTAGAATAATAATAAAAAAGTAATTTAGATTGTAGAAGTGTCTTACTTAAGAAGAACCTCTTTTGCATCTTTATTTCCTATTATATACTTTGAAATTGCATAGCTTGTCTTCTATGGCCATTCACATTAGGTTTTAAAGTATGTTTGGAGTCACATCATCTACCACAGGTCCCCAGGCCACGTGTATGTTATACCACAGTAGACTTCTTGTTATTGCATGAACTCATGCACGATTTGAATATGTGATTTCTCTTGTGGGAAACACCCATTTTCACCTGCATTACCTAAAAACTTCTTATATAATTTAAGAAAACATTCTAATAATAATTCTTTTTCAATATTAATTTATTAATTATTTTTTCTTCCAGTATTTTTAAATTCCAACATTCTCAAGTAGTTGTTTCAGCAACCGTTCCTGTGGCACTTCATTATGATAATTGCCCACACTGTACTGTGGTGATCTGTTTGAATAGTTGTTTCTCTGTCACTTGACCATGATCTTCCACAAATAAGTGATGACAGTGTATTATTCATCTCTGAATCTCTAATATTTAACCGAATGCACCACATTCAGTAGATTTTCAACAAATGCTTGATGAACCTAAAAATACTTCATTCATATCACTGATATTTTTGACATATCTCTGAAGTTTGGTTGGTAGTGAAAAATCACTTGTAGAATTATGTTTATTTACCCTCCTCTCTTATTTCTAAGTGGTGTGTATGGATTCACCTATAAATTTCGGTTTCATGTACCAAAATTTGCCCCTCATAACATCTATTATAAGCCATAATTCCCAAGTGTGTTTAACAATTAATTGTGTATGTGCAATGATAAGCAGAAATCCATTGAAATATCTAATTAAAACCAAAGCCCTTTTCTGAAGGTTCTTTGTGATTCATTTGCCTCCACGGGCTTCTGTCTAAAATTGAGTTAAATTCAGTAAATTCATGTAATTCAGAAGAACAAAATGTGGTGAATCTCACGAGGCCTAGGTAATTTGCTAACCAGGTTCTGACACTTTTGCTGGCACTTCTCCAGAAGTAAAAATGTTTGGTTGGTCATTAAGACCTTATTTTTCCTCTTCAGTTAATATTGAAAAGAGAAATCTAGGAGTTAGCAGCAGGAGCAATAATGCATAGCAGTTCACACAGACCATACCTGGGTGTTTCTTTTTTTCTTCTATTTTCTGCTAAGATTGCTTACAGTATATCAAGGACAATCTTAGAGAAACAAATGCACAACACACCCAGACAAGGACATGTATCTCAGAACAACCAGGAAGCAGCATATTTGGTAAAATTCTGGGCACATTTGAACACTTTAAGGCAGACATAGACCTGGAAGAAAATCTTAGAGCAAAGTCCTCTGGCGAAGACCCAGAAAAATAAACAACCTACTTGGTTGTTAATGGCTATGAGAGACGAAACAATAATTTAGAGAACGAATTGCCCCATGGATTGACAGCTTCCATGAACATCTTATACATTTGATAATTTATGTATGTATCCATGTATAAATTCTATTCACTGAAAGTACCTCTTTATACTTTTATATTTTTATTACTATTAAAGGGAGGACAAAAATTGTCACAGCCCTGCTTGTTTAAGGCAATTCAAAACCTGTGGTCGAGTGTAGACAGAAGAAAGAGCTAACATAAAATAATATCCTATAAATCTAATCACCCATGGCACTGAAGAAGAGTACACTGAAATAGCTGTTATCTTTCTGTTGTACGTTTTTGATGGGTATTGAGTCAGGTGTGTTCAATGTCTTAATTTGTCAGACTTCCCAGTGGGATCAAGCACATTAGATTATCAACTTTTTTTCTCCTGATTGGTTTAGCATTCTACACACTTTGAAGAATTTACGTAAATGTTGTCCATGAGGTTTTCCATCTTTCAATAGACATGGAGGTCAAATATATAAAATCTCAAGAAATCTCAAAATGTATACGTTAATAGCAAGGAGTCATAAAGAACAGACATTATATGTAGGCAGTAAAGTAGAATTTAAAAAGAATATACACATGAAATAGACCTAGGGACTTTTCTGAATGATCTGCAAGGTTCAAGGTGGCCATAAAGTCTGAAAATACAGATTGATATTATTTTACTTTATTTGTTTAACCAGTAGAATCTGCTTGATTACCTCTTCTAGTGTATGTCAATATCACAATTCTTTAGTGGAAAAAAAAGAGACAACTTATGAATATATGTGCTGAGATTGATAGAAATACACGGATGCACAATGTTCATTGTAACTGCCCAAAACAGTGACCTGGACATGGTTAATAAAGTATACCACATTGAATATACAATTTATTTTTGTGTCATTTAACTTATAATGTAATATCAATAAAATATTTATGTATTTTATCTGTTTCCAGATATTATGGTGACTGTGTATATCCAAGTATGTGTGTTTATTACAAAAAATTAAAATATGGGATGAAGAAACAAAAGATATTTTCCCAAGACTACTAGATTTGTCTCCCCTGTAGTTTCCCTGTAACTTATAATGTAACTTAACTGTAGCTTCCCTGTAACTTATGATGTAATATCAATAAAATATTTATATATTTTATCTGTTTCCAGATATTATGGTGACTGTGTATATCCAAGTATGTGTGTTTATTACAAAAAAAATTAAAATATGGGAGGAAGAAACAGAAGATTTTTTCCCAAGACTACTAGATTTGTCTCCCCTGTAGCTTCAATATATTGCATTCTAATACTTCCTTCTAGTAGAATTTGTTTACATAAAGAGGTTTTGCAACACACTCTTCAATATATGTCAAATCTTTAAAGTTGTATTATAATATTTCTCTTCAATTTATTATTTTTTCTCTCTACCTAAAAGTTTTAAAAATACAACAAGAAACATTGTAATGTGTAAGAGAGATACATTTTATCAGGACACAGGACAAAATTTTAGTAAATTTTATTTCTAACACACATTTCCCTTCTCTCTGTCTCTCTCTCTACACACATACATACACACACACACAGACACACACACACACACATATACACACAGTCTCTCACTGTCTCTCTCTCCCACACACACAGTTCATTCCAAATCTCCCTATTCACTTCTCAATTACATACGTACATTAATAAAATCTTCACGAATGCAATAATATAAGAAATCTGCCTTTCAAACAGTCCACATACAATACATTGGGCTCCCATTCCCTTGTTGAATATGATTTGTAAATACAGGGAGAAAATATTACTAAGAATAAAGAACTGACCTTGGTGATATAATTTCATCTTGAACCATGCTTGATAAATAGTCTTCTTCTGTTGAGTAGTAAGAGGATACCGTAAATCCTCAAAGCATTTTTCCTCACTTTGATACAGCATGACACATATGCTTTGATATGACTGGGTGATATATCAGAACTTATGCTCAGTAAACCTTTTAATCTTACTTGCATAAGATCCTCATCTAAAATATATTTGTGAAATCTTAGGAACTCTAGTGATTGCAAATAACTTTGACTCAACTTTAGCTTTTTAGAAGTTTCTACTCTTATTAAATACAGATATTATTAAACAAGTATGCCAAACTATCTAAAAAAATACATTTTATCTAAAACATGCATTTCAGATAAGTTATATTTTAATTCAGATAATTAACACCATCTGAAATGTAAGTTTCCACTATTTCACTTTTCTAAGCTCCATGTTACAATTCCTATTGATATATCAAATGCATTTCAATTTTATATTTCTCAGAAAACATAAGGGTATGTAAATATATTTAACCTCTGTTATACAACCATAAAATAATCTCAATATAAAATTATAAAAATAACCTCAAGATCAGCATGACTAATCTGAAATTTTGAACAAGTGATAACCAGGTAGAATTTCTGCTTGTTGAACTTTGACTAACTCAAGACTATACTAAATCAATATTATAATGGTCAAATTAATTGGCCTTCATTAACTGACAATTGTGTCGTTATTTCAATACGAATACACATCAAAACACACTTGCATATGATAAGCCATACTATTCAGAGACATGTGCAATGATCTTTGGAACTCTTTTGAACCATCATCAAACCTGCATCTATTCCAGACTATTATCCAAACTAAGATAGTAAGGGTGAATGTGTGATTAAATAAGATAGCATAAATAAAATATTTTTATCTGGAGAAACACCAAAACAATTTCTTTTCCAAGCTCTGAACAGGCATTTGCCTTGGGCAGAGTCCCTATGTAAAATAGATAAAAATTGAGGTCTGTAATCAACTAAACCCTGCCTCATCAACAATAGCAAACTATAACAATTAAATATAGTAGTACTGGTAGCTTTTGATGCGGTTTCTAAGCTCTGGTTACATAGTTGTCCAGGGACTGACTGAGTCTATTTCTAGTCAATGCTTTACATTTTTACTAGGACGTAAGAGGAGTAACTTCAGTCTTTTTGAAAAGATTATCTATGAGTTAGAAGTTTTCAATTATTAATTCATCATAAAAAACCTTACAGGCTGCATTTTTTCTAGTTTTAGCTGATATAGCTTGTATTTGAATCAATTAGACAGAAGACATCTAACTGCTGATTCTTTTGGTTATTTTTGGTTTTACTTTCTAATGTCAGGTATAATTACACATTAAAATGCCAAAACTCATTGTTGGTATGGTTTAGACAAAAGTAAAAATTTAACAAAAGGATAAAGAAGCTCTGTTATGGGCATTGCAATTTTCCAAATCAAAACAAAGTCTGTAAACAAATAGCAGTGGGGAAATAATCATAACTAGCAGATGTATGAAGAGATTCAACCTCTAGTTCTTAAATTATAGCTGCTTGCAGATTAAAGCAACACTACTGATGGAGCAGCGTGCTTTATATCCTCTGGCAACATCCTTTTTTATTGCAGTAGAAACCAATGTTGAATTTCCTGAATAATTACATAAATAAACCATGCATTTCACTTATTTGTGTGCCCATATTTAATAATATATTGTGCATGTAACTTTCAGGAATATGATTTATGGCATTTTATATTACCACAGAGGGGTGTTTACTTGAAATATGTACTTGAAAATATCATATAAAATGATGTTATTTGATATATATTCAGAAATAATCTGATTTTTCAAGAAAATGCAAGCTGAAAAACCTAGCTGCAATTAAATCATTCTGAGAGTGTTCTTAATTGAATTCTCAAATTTAAATGATGTAACAGACTAATGAACACAAACATATAAATTATATTTATTTTATCCTATGTTAAGATGCTAGGGATTAAAACAGTTCTGTGGGTTGACTGGTACTACATTCAAAAGGATATAAAGCAAATCCATATCCTGAAAGTCTAAAACTTTTAGTATATGTGAATGAATTGTTAAAGCAAATTTTGAAGGCCAGCAACTACAAATTTAACTTTATGCTTCCTTTTTGACTATTTATTTTAGTTTGATCCAACTTAAAAATAAAGGACTTCTTAAAGTTAAAAAATATAGTCACATTCTCATCGCTGCTCCGTAAGTATACATACAACAACATTAGACAGAAAGAAATCTTTCTAGACTACCATATACTAATTTAGAAAGGTACTACCTCCTGGTTCTAAACATGTTTCAGGCCAGGCATGGTGGCTTACACCTATAATACCAGCATTTGGGGAGGCCAAGGCTGGAGAATCACTTGAGCCCAAAAGTTCAAGACCAGCACTAGGCAAAATGGCAAAACCCCATCTATACATACATACATACATACATACATACATACATACATACATATATACATACATAGCTGAGCATGGTAGAAAACACCAGCAGTTCCAGTTATTCTGGAAGCTGAGGTCAGAAGATTGCTTGAGCCTGTGAGGCTGAGGCTGTGGTGAACCATGATTGTGCCACTCTACTCCAGCCTGAGCAACAGAGCAAGATCCTGTCTCTTAAACATTACAAAACATATTTCAACTTTCTTCTTAGTATATTCACTAGAGAAGGAATTCAGTGTGACACAGAAATACCTCAGATTCTCTGCATCAGATTAAATGATTGAAATACTATTGAATGGTTTATTGAATGGTTTAATAGGCAACTAGTAATCATGTTAATTCACTTAAATACTACTTCTTTCTACTCTTATTTACCCCACTGACACATTCCTTTGGCACTTGTTCTGCGTTCCCTGTGGTCCTCTATTTCGATACTGAAAATATCATCAAATATTTAACATCTTTATTAAACCTTTCCCCCCCCACACACACTTTTTTTCGCTCTTGTTGCTTAGGCTGGAGTGCAATGGAGCAATCTCGGATCACTGCAACATCTGCCTTCCGAGTTTGACCTATTCTCCTCCTGCCTCAGCCTCCTGAGTAGTTGGGACTACAGGCGCACACCATCATGCCCAGCTAGTTTTTGTATTTTTAGTAGAGATGGAGTTTCAGCATGTTGGCCAGGATGGTCTCGATCTCTAGACCTCGTGATATGCCTGCCTTGGCCTCCCAAAATGCTGGGATAACAGACCTGAGCTATAGTGCCTGGCCTATTAAACCTTTTTAAACCTCTCTGACTTCATTAAATTTTTGCTCTCTATTGACATTGCTACTTTGTCTACAAATGCAAAAAAGATTGATTACTGCATATACTAGAACAAACAGGATAAATTGACATTCTCTTTCGTTCCCCTGCTACCTCCAGACCAAAGCTCTGGACACTTCAGTCTCTTAAAATATATTTCTTGCCCTCCTATACTCCTGAAAGTCCTCCCTGAAATGAGAGATAGTGGAATTTAATGACTGCATCCTGGCACATATTCTTTTGATCTCTTTGCAGTACTTAGTATTATTAACTTCTCTCCCATTTGGCTTTTTTTTTTTTTTTTTTTTTTTTTTTTGAGGCAAAGTCTCACTTTGCCACCCAGGCTGGAGTGCAGTGGCACAATCTTGGCTGATTGCAACTTCCGCCTCCCAGATTCAAGTGATTCTCCTGCCTCAGCCTCTCAAGTAGCTGGTATTACAGGTGCACACCACCACACCCGGCTTATTTTTGCATTTTTAGTAGAGACAGGGTTTCACAATGTTGACCAGGCTGGTCTCAAACTCCTGACCTCGTGATCCACCAGCCTTGTCCTCCGAAAGTGCTGGGATTACAGGCGTGAGTGACTGCACCAGTCTCCTTTCGCTATTCTTATCCATTAGTCCATGCATTTGGTTTTCTTTGCCCCTGTTTGGTTCCTTCTTTGTCTCAGTCATGGATTCCTCCATGCTTTCTCCTTCTGAAAATATTGTGATCTCCAAGATTCAGCTCTCCTTCTCTTATTTTTTAATAAGCTCACTCAGTTCCAACATTATCACACTTATAAATGAGAAATGTACTCTAGATCTTTATTTCAAACTGCCTGCTTAAACTTTTATGTGGATGTTTCAGAGAACCTCAGAGTTAACCCACTTCAACTTAAGGTAAGCTATTGAACCCCTGGTTTGTGTCTTACTCCTGAAGTGCATTTCTCAATTAATGGTTTCTCCATTCTTCCAGGAATTATGGTTCACTATTAGTTACCCAGCAAACCTTTCTTTGGAAGTTACCTGAGAGAAGGAAGATAATAAAAGCATGAAGAAAAACATAAATAGTCCCCATCATTAAAAAAGTTAAAAATTATGAGAACACATGGACGCAGAGAGGGAAACATCACACGCTGGGGCCTGTCGTGGGGTGGGGGGGTAAGGGGAAGGAGAGCATTAGGACAAAAACCTAATGGGTGTGGGGCTTAAAACCTAGATGATGGGTTGATAGGTGCAGCAAACCACCATGGCACATGTATACCTATGTAACAAACCTGCACATTCTACACCTGTATCCCAGAACTTAAAGTGAAATATTTTAAAAAGCACGTTAAAAAAGTTACAAATTACCACAATGGCTTATTGTGCCTTTCATTATCAAAGCTACCACATTTTCATGTAATTATTTGTTGAGAAAACTTTCTGCCTCACCTTACCCTCAGCTCTTGGAGAGAGTGACCGTATCTTAATTCTTTTTGTAATCCAACAACCAAGTCTTTAGTTTTCTCATCTATTAAATGCGAACTACATGTATCCCTACTGTATAGCCACAGATTCCTGAAAACAAACTACATAAGTGATAGAAAGTATCTTTGAAAACTATAGTGCATTTCACATAAATAAAACATCATATTTGAATAATTTATTAACTTATATTTTGTAAATACCTATTATGTACAAGTTAGTAGGCCAGGGAGGTAGAGCATTGTGTCAGTCAACAGTGCGGTTTCTATAGCCAGAATGCTTAAGTTCTAACCCATTTCTATTTCTTAACAGCTGTGTTACATTGAACAAGTTACTCCTCTCTCCTTTGGTTTTTACATTTATTAAATGAGCTACTAATATTGACTGTCTCATCAGATCATTATGAGGATTATATAAGTCAATACATATATTAATAATTATTATTATCAGCTGGGTTTGTTGTATTCCTCATTCTCAAAACTCAATTCTGACCTGAAAGCAACATACCCACCAAGTTTACAGCTTCCACATTTCTCAATCCAGGTGTGTTCTACTTCTAAAAAAGAGATTCATTTTAAACATAATATCTTTATTGATGCAAAAAGACAAGCCTGTTTATTTCGATTTTATTCCAAGAAGGGCTGTGCTAAAAGTGTCCATCTAGCTAGGAAAGACCGTCAGTTATTAATTCACAGTTAATGAGTAGTTCATAGCAACTAAACTGAACGTAAGAATAGACAAAATAAAACAAATTGTTAATTTAATTTATATTTAGATTAGTACAGCCTGGTCTTAAAGGTCTGACAGGCAATTTCTCTTTCAGGTAACTTTGCTTATCTTTGTTCTGATCCATTAGTTGCTGATTTTGCAGTTTAACTCTCCAAGGGAACTGTATTTACCTTATCTCCTGACGACTAAGCTCTGATTTTTTTATCTTACCCAAATTCCTATCTAAGGGTCTAGGGAGTCATGCCCTACAAACCATAAATTCTCATCAGATGGGTTTTATTTGACTCTATATATTGTGGCTTACTTTTCAATCTGACTCTGGTATAACATTACAGACAAGGAAAAATGTTTTACCCCAAAATATACTTCCTTGTCATTCCTTGAAATTGCCCTGCAAAGTCTCTTGCGGGAATAATCTACATTCTATAGAGAATCCCTTCTCCTTTTGTTTTCCTTCCTTTCTTTCCAGATTCAGGAAATAATCAACTAAGAGCCAGGTACTCTTTTAAGTCCAATAAGAAACAATTTACAACCTGCTCTCTCTGAAGTCTTCTAGCTGAGAGATTCCTCTGCACAATAAAACTTGGTCTTCACAATCCTTTATCTTAACCTCAACATTCCTTTCCATTGATATCAGGTCTTCCAATAAACTCAACCAATTGTCAACCAGAAAATATTTAAATTTACCTGTAGCCTGGAAGCCCCAGCTTTGAGTTGTCCCACCTTTCTGAACCAAACCAATGTATTTCTTAAATGTATTTGATTGATGTCTCATGCCTCTCTAAAATACATAAAGCCAAGCTGTACCCCAACCACCTTGGGTACACGTTCTCAGGACCTCATGAAGGCTGTGTCATGGGCCTGATCACTCATATTTGGTTCGGGATAAATCTCTTCAAATATTTTACAGAGTTTGACTCTTTTCATCAACACTCCACATTTTTAAATGGCAATGCGTTGAAGCCTCTAAGTATACAAACAATACCCTATTTAAATTGTTATCAAAAACATAGACATATCCAGTAAATGAGGTAGGAGTCATTTGAATGCAATTGTTATGCAGTTTATGGCAGCTTTAATCTGTTCTTTTATGATGATTATAATGGTTTTTGCCTATTTTTTTCTCATCCATTCCCTCCTGCCTCCACTCAAGGCTATAGGTGATGATAACGTTGGAAAGACAAAGTTAAACTACGATGGCTCAGGGTAAGTTCTTTTCATATTTCATATTTTATGGCAACTGTTTCCTGTGTCCAGGAAAAAAAATATGATTTAATTTTAATTTGAACTTCAGCACCTGTTTTCAAATGAGTTCACCTGTCTTAAAATGACTTCTCTCAGCAAAACACAAGAAACTAACACAAAATTCAAACACTTTGCTTGCTTTCGAGTTGCTTATAAAGATTTCCTTTTCAGTAAAACTAAAATGCTTTCTTATCTTTTGCGAAAACTTTATTAATATTTAGGTTTAAGCCTCCCAAGAAGGTTCCAACAACACTTTGGTACCAGACACAACTGGTTTTAATTACCAACCTCACTTACTTTAAATTAGGATGGCAATAATCTGCGAATGCTAATTTAAACCTGGACTTGCTTCTGAGCAGCCTGCATGTAATAATGAACAAGCAGCAGATTATACTCAGAAGGGCAATATACTGTACCACAAATCACAAGTTGCATTTCCTCTTTTTTTTTTTTTGAGTGCAAAATGTGATTCCAAAAAAGATGTTATTAAGCTATAACACCTTAGTCATTTTCAAGCTCTAGGCACTTAAAGTGCTGAATTTTAGATTACTTTTTTATATTCTGCCTGTGCCTAGTTTCCTAACTGTATGTAAAGTTATTAAAGCTGTCTGTTCCAATTTCTTCTCTACTTAGGAAGCGATGACAAAAAGATGAAAGAGACTACCTTTAATCTCAAAAGCTAAACTCAATGCAGAAATGAAACAGGAAAATACATAAAGACAATAAGAGTACTTTTCCAAAGGTGGTTTACGATCATTGAGTGGTCACTAAAAAAACACTAAGCTGGAAGTATGTGACAACCTAATCGTCCTGAGGCTCAATTTCCTCTCTAGATAGTTGATGCTGTGTGTTTGTTTGTTTGTTTGTTTGTTTGTTTTAAGCAAGCTATATAATTGAAATTCCACTTGCAATACAATGATTTGCTTTACATGGGATTGGGGGAGGGTGAGGACATTTGTTCCATAAACTGCCTAAGGAGAAAAAAAAAATAGAAAGGCTTCAGTGTCAATTAGATTCAGCAACACCTTTTCAAAAAGTACTCTTAACGTCTTTCTCAAAACCAAAAGGGAAATTTGTAGTATTATTTTTTCTGATATAAAAGTTTAAAATAAAAATGGGTTCAAAGGTCTAACAGAATAACAATCTTTCTAATTGCTTGACATCCAAATAGAGGTATGGATTTTCAAGGATTTGTATTGAGTTGCTTTAACACGTTTTAGGATTTATATCTATTTACTGGGTTTTTCAACTTCTGAGATTTCTAGAGCTGGAAGCATTTGAAGTCACATGGATCTTAGATCATAAGTTCTTGCCTTATGTTGAGGCTTTCATTATGCAATTGTATTCTCTTGGAAGTCCAGTGTTTCATTAATTTCTTCCTCATTTCTCTCTGAACCGAACTGCCTATTTACCAAAACAAGAAACCGAGAATCCGCTTGGAAACTAAAATCTCTTCTCCCAACATCTAATCAGTTAGAAAGTCCTGTCAAAAACTACTCCTCTATTTTTTTTTTCCACTGTGCAAGTGTTGGCTCTTATTATTTCCACCAAAATTATCAAAAATTATCTTTACTGGTCTTGGATTTCCATCCTTTTCTTTCAGCTATTAATAATTATAGTTATTTTGTTATAATATTATTTATAATAGTTGGCAGATTGCTCTTTCTATAACAGATTAGATAGTTTTATCCTATGGCAAAGGTAAGCAAACTGCAGCTTGCAAATGAAGAGTGGCATAAAATTACTAATGGTTGCCTATAACCTAAAAGACAAAAGGTATATATTTTTAGAATAACATACAAAATACTTGGTGATAAACTCTTACCTGCTTTCTTTCTTTGTGTTGCTATAAAAAATACTTCAGGTGGGTAATTTATAAAGAAAAGAAGTTTGTTTGGATCATGGTTCTGCAAACTATACAAGAAGTATGGTGCCATCAACTGCTTCTGATGGGTCGCAGTGGTGACAAGATGTGGGGCTTGAGGAAGGGTCAGTACTATGCAAATAAAAATACTATTTTTTCCTTTCATTTCTAAACTTTTTTCTCCTTGGACCTCTTCTGAGGGTAGAGGAAACTGTGCACCACCCCAGCCTAACAGATGAAGGAATGCGGAATGGATGGGTGAACGGAGGCTTCCCTGCTCCCCTCCTGGCCAGGGCAGGGATGCATGGCTCAAGAGTGCTCAAGGGCAGCCTGATTAGCACTCCCCACCACATTTTCATTGAGCCTTCCCCTCTCCAGGTCAAGGAGTCCGACTCCATGAGACAGCAATTAAGTTTCTCTTCCTAGTGGAGGAAACCATTTACATAAAAATGAGAGGCTCTTCCCCATGCATCTTTCTTTTCTCCACCCCATCAGCAGTTAACACAGCCCTGCAATTAAGTTGCCTTTTCCTTTTCTCCACCAGGTCAGCAGTTGACTTTTAAGTGAGGATTACTTTCCTTTTAGAAGATGTTTTGCTGGTCCAGAAATTATGGGGATCAATGTTTATATTCTCTGTAGAGTTTTAGTTGTAAAAAAAGATTTGTGAGGTTGGTCTTAAGCTGTAGCCAATCTGGTATGCTTTGCATGACTTTCGGTACCGCCAGTAGCAAACTTTGCTGCAGGCCTCCATCTTGTTTTATGTCCTTGGGAGCAAGACTTGCAACCAAGTGGCAATGTTTTGTTCTGGCCTCTGCCATTTTACGATGGTGGTCCGGGGTTCAATACTGGCTTAGGAAATGAGTCCTTTCCAGTTTGATATCTGTGCAACCTTTGCTATCTGTTGATTCTCTTCTCCTCAATGAACCACCTTGAATTTTCCTTTCTCTGACCCTTTGGTAAAGTTTGAAAGCCAGAAATATTGGCCACTTGGCATGGCTAAAGATGGGAAATAAGGGAGTTAAAAGAACTTTCATAAAGAGTACTCAGCTTAATTAAAAGTGGATATCCAAGTTATAGGTATATTTAAAAGACTTTTATGTTTTTCTTTTCTTGGATCTTGTTTTGCTGGAAAGAGGGTTTTTCTCAATTGACTGAATTATTTTTCTCCATTTTGCCTTGCCACTCTCAATGCAACCATGAGAGGGGAGAATCCGCTGTTTTCTTCATGGAACCCCAGGAAATAAAAGTGGATAGATCCCTCTCAAAATCTGTTTTTGCCTCCCAGCCATGCCTATTTATTAGGCCTTATAAGCTGCATGTTTTCCTAGCTCTGTTTCATAATGGGATCCACCCAGAAGCCAATAATTCAAATAGGATATTAGCAAATGAAAGATATTATGAGGACTGGGTTTTCTTCTGCCTGTGTAGTTACATATGTGTTGTGTGTGATAGCTATTAAAAGAGCTCTAATTAATTGACCAAAAGGAAGACAAGCACTTGGATCAAATGTTTTATAAAGGGAAGATAAAAGCTCTGGTAACTTTTAATTCATGTGACTTTAATCTTAAAACAGCCTTAAAAATTATCAGTAAAAATTATTGGTAAAATATTGGTAAATAAAAACAGCCTCAAAAATTATTGTTAAAATGCAAATGTCATCAAAATATAAATACATGGACTAAATTATTATGCAGATGAGGTATTATGTTTGCTCAATGTTTTAAGGTAATAAAGTGCCTTTCTGGTTTTTGAGAACTTTTCAACTTCCCAGCTTCACAATTTGTGAGGCCTGGGGAAATATGGAATTAGCCATCCCTTTAATTAATGCTGGAAGTAGTCAAACCTTGGCTGCACCTAGCACATAATTAAAACAACTTACCAAGTTTTACGTTAAAATTAAAAATTGCTAAGAATTACCATTATAATAGGTAACTGAAGCTATTGGAAAGATATTTACATCCAACATGTCTAAGAAAAGTAAAACTTTTTTTGTAAAAGATTATAAAAATGTAAATTCTTGCATAAGGTTAAAAATTTGTTTTAAATTAGATAGGATAAAGTTAAAAGTTCAAACAAGTAGTGGAAGGATTGTAAAAATTAATCTTGCAAAAATTCCGTGTGTGAACATATAAACTAAATTCAAAAGGGTATTATATGGTTTTTCTGTAAACTGAGCATTATAAAAGCAAAACAAGGTACTTTTAAGTCACCAATCTGCTCTTTGGCAAAATTCGTAAAGGGCTATAAAAGGTTTTTGTTTTTTAAAAATTTCTGACACATTATTTTGGCAAAATAAATACTTTATTGTAATCTGGAATTCTATTTCATAACATCAAGTGTTTTAAATCTCTAACACTTAATAAGCTTCCCAAAATCAAACTTCAGTTTCAAAATAGTCTTTTCTGATGCCTGACTTTTAGATGCTTCAGAGGGCCCCTGAAGTATCAAAAAGAGAGGTAAACGGGATTATTTGACATATTTAGGTACGTGAGATTGCCAGAATGGTGTTCTATCTTCTTTAGGTTATATTTTGGTGAATAATACTAATATATGTTCCAAAATTGTATGTGATTTCTAGAGTTCTAATGTCTTAGTATATGCTATCAATCATAATTAAGGTTGTTAAGTTACTGTAAACCATGGAGATAACCAAACTTCTTTGTCAATTATGTTTCTAACTGTAAGTACCCTGGACATTTTGTTATTCAAATGCAATTGTTTTCTGGTTTTAATCCTTTTCATAAGACAACTGATAATAAGTTATAGAACTTTGACAAGTGCTCCCAAATGCAGGTTTCTGATAACTTTGGAGATTGTAACATTGGAATAAAAGAAAAATGTACAGGACTCATGAAGAGCTAAAATGTTCAAGAATATCAAACAAAAGAAGAGTTAACTAAATGGACTGATCTTATAGAAAACTGAAGCAATCTCTTTTACTTTGGGTTGGAATATTGCTGATCCTTGTTTTAGTTTTTAGAGTCAAGGAAACTTACTTTGAATTATTTATGGTCTTTAATAATTGAGTAAAGTATACTCCTGTGAACAAAATTTGGAGCATATTTCTCTCTCTATTTTTCTCTCTCTCTTCCTGGCTTCTTCATAATTTGAAAACTAGTTGTAAGTATTATTAACTTATGGCAATATAGTTGTTTGCATCAGTGCAATAAGAATTCATTTTCTTTTGCAACAGGACACAATTGGGGAAACTCGTTGTTTTACTAAGACTTTGAGTGGAACGATATGCACCCCTCTAAGGAGAAAAGCTTGACTTGCAGAGCTGATAAAATCCCTTTGGGTAGACTTGCATCAGACGTTTGTCTACGCAGTCCCTGTATAGGATTCTTGACCTGTGGTAAATAAACAACGTCGCTTTCTGACAGACCCAGGATCTCCAAGTTTATTTTGGTACCTTAAGAGGAGAGAACAAAGGTGGAGGCATTACCCTACCCAACTTCAAACAATACTACAAGGCTGCAGTAACCAAAACAGCATGGTACTTGTACAAGAACAGACATATAGACCAATGGAACAGAATAGGGAACCCGGAAATAAGACCACACACCTACAACCATATGATCTTCAACAAACTTCACAAAGACAAGCAATGGGAAAAGGATTTTATATTTAATAAATTGTGATTGGATAACTGCTTAGCCACATGCAGAAAATTGAATCTAGGCCTCTTCCTTACAACTTATACAAAAATTAACTCATGATGGATTAAAAACTTAAATGTAAAACTCCAATCTATAAAAATCCTAGAAGAAAATTTAGACAGTACCATTTAGGATATAGGCATGGACAAAGATTTCACAAGGAAAACAACAAAAGCAATTGCAAAATAAGCAAAAATTGACAAATATGACCTGATTAAACTAAAGAGCTTCTGCACAGAAAATAAACTATCAGAGGGAACAGACAACCTACAGAATGGGATAAAATGTTTGCAATTTATCCATCTGACAAAGGTATAATATCCAGAGTCTGTAAGGAACTTAAACAAATTTACAAGAAACAAACAACCCCCCATTAAAATGTAGGCAAAAGAAATGAACCGACACTTCTCAAAAGAAGACATTTATGCTGCCAACAAACATGAAAAAAGACAACATCCCTGATCTTTAGAGAAATGCAAATCAAAACAACAATAAGATACCATCTCACACCAGTCAGAATGGCTATTGTTAAAAAGTTCAGAAACAACAGATGCTAGTCAGGTTGTGGAGAAAAAGGAATGCATTTACATTGTTGGTGGGAGTGTAAATTAGTTCAACCATTGTGAAAGAAAGTGTGACGATTCCTGAAAGACCTAGAGGCAGAAATACCATTTGATCCAGCAATCCCATTACTGAGTACATACACAAAAAATATAAATCATTCTAGTATAAAGATACATGCACATGTATGTTCAGTACAGTACTATTCACAATAGCAAAGACATGAAATCAACCCAAATGCCCATCAATGATATACCAGATAAAGAAAATATGGTACATATACACCATGGAATATTATGCAGCCATAAAAAGATCATGTTCTATGCAGAGACATGGATGGAACTGGAAGCCATTATCTTCAGCAAACTAACAGAGGAACAGAAAACCAGAGACCACATGTTCTCACTTATTAGTGGGAGTTGAATGATGAGAACACATGGACACAAAGGGGGAAACAACACATCCTGAGGCCTGTTGGTGGGATGGGGAAAGGAAGAGCATCATGAAGAGTAGCCAATGGATGCTGGGCTTACTACCTAGGTAAAGGGATGATCTATGCAGCAAACCACCATGGCACATGTTTTCCTGTGCAACAAACATGCACATTCCACACATGTACCTCTGAAGTTAAAATAAATGTTGGAAAAAATAATAAGTTAATTCTATATTTTAAAATAATTTAAAAAATATAACTGCATTATTTGTAACTCAAAGCATAAATGCTTGAGGTGATGGATATCTCATTTTCCATGATGTGCTTATTCCACATGGCATGCCAGTATCAAAATGTCTCATGTATTTCAATAATATACATACTTAATATGTACCCAGAAAAAAATTTTAAAAAGTAAAAAACAAAATGAAACCAAATGTGGTTATTAGGAAAAGTCAACACAATTAATAAATCTTCATAGAGACTAATCAAGAAAATAAAGAGGTATATGATGTCAACAAGATGGAATCACTAGCAATAATGTTTCTTGTCATCCCACAGAAACATTGAAACAAGGAGAAACTGTCAGAATCAACTTTGTCAAACTCGGAAAACACATGTAAGTGTTTATAGCAACCAAGCAGATATTGAATTAACTAAGAATAAGCTTCACAATATGTGTGGCATTCAAATAAGTCTCTGTCAAAAATATTATAGAAGCCGAATATAAGATAAGGAGCAGAGCCTTCAGTGACCACACAAAAAAAGAATGGAATCTTTATAAAAATAATTTGAGTCACTGAAAATGGACTACTGTAGTCTTTTTTTAAACAATTAATCAACAGCAACAAAACCAGAAAAGCAATGTGAAGTGAGAAAATCAGATTTTCATAGTTACTATGTTAAGATATTCAAATGTCCAGCTTCCAAGAGAAAAGAAATCATAAGGCATAAATGAAACAGGAAAGTTTGATGCGTTCAAAGAAACAAAATGGACAGAAACAATCCCTGAAGAAGTGGAGACATTAGGTCTATTAGAAAAATACTTTAAAACAGCAGGTTTAAACATGTTTAAAGAGTTAAAGAAAATAGAATCAATAGCTTAAAAAATCAGGAAAATAATGCATGAACAAAATAATAATATTAATAAAGATACAGAGAATATAAACAAACTCCAGGAATGGAAAGTATAATAATTGACATAGAGAATTCACTGAAAACATTCACCAGTAAATTTAAACAGACAGAAGAAATAATTGGTGAACCTGAAGATAATATAAATAAAAGCATCAAGTCTGAGGAGCAAAGAAGAAAAGAATGAATAAAGGTGAAGAGAGGCTACCAAGCAGAATAACATATGCATTTTGTAACTCACAGAATATTAACAAAGACAAAATAGTCATAACAAATATTTGAAGAAACAATAAATGAAAACTTCCCAAACTGGATGAAAGATATGAATCCACAAATTTAAGAAGCTCAAAGAATTTTAAGTAGGATAAATGCAAAGAGTTTCACACCAAGACACCCTAAAATCAGACTCTTGAAAGCTGAAGACACAGAGAATCTTGAAAACAGCAAAAGAAAAGCAACTTGTTACATATAGAACAACTTCAGTATGATCAGTAATTTTTCATTAGAAACTTTCAAGGCAGAATGCCTGGGACAACAATGAGGTAACATTTTGAAAGTGTGGGGGGAAAAAAAACAATATATTAATTAAGAATTCAATAACTGTCACAACTTCTCAAAATGAAGGAGATTTTTCAGCAAATACCTTGCAGGCTAGAGTGGAGTTGGATTATATTTATATATTCACAGTGCAGAAAGAAAAAAAAAACTATCAATTAAGAATACTATACTATACTTCAAGAAAGAAGAAAATATAAAAACTTTCCCAAAAAGAAACTCAGGTAGTTAATCGCCAGTAGACTTGCCTCACAAGAAATGTCAAAGGAAGCTCTTCAGGTTGCAATGTAAGGAATTGAAATGCCAACACAACAGCATAGAAAAGGATGAAACACATTGCTGAAGATAATTATACAGAAAAATACAGAATATTGCCTTGCTGTATTGGGGTTAAATCATTTTTAATTCTAGCAAAAAAAGTTACAAAACAAAAGTATGAAAATATAAATAAAACTATATTAAAGAAACACTGTAAATGCATATAAATTATAACAGCAATAGCATAACTGTGTTGGAGGGAGCATTAAAAGCATAATGCTTTCGTATGTGATTAAAGTTAAATTGCTATTAGCTTAAAATAGAATGTTATAACTATAGTGAGTCCTCACTTAACATTTTAGATACGTTTCTGAAAACTGCCACTTTAAGCACATTGACGTAGAGCAGGTTCTGAAACAACATTATATTGCTCACTCATCTCATTATAATGTTGATGAAGAAAAAATGATTTTATTATTTGTCATTTCACTTAAAGTTTCAATTTCCGAAGAACTATCTATGATGTTAAGTGAGTGCTTACTGTGTAAGATACGTTATATAAGCTCCTTGGTAACCACACTCAGACACACAAACACACACACACAAAGAAAAACTATTGAGGTTACACAAAGGAAAAAAAGAAAAGAATCAAACATATCAATCCAAAAATTTGACAAAACACAAAGAAAGACAGCACGAGAGGAAAGGACTGACAAAAGAATTATAAGGCTAACATTAAAAAAAGTCAACAGTTAATTATTCTACATAGATGATTACCTTAAATACAATTTGATTAAATGCCCCAATAAAAAAAGATATAGAATGGCTGAATGGGTTTAAAGAAACTCTAGTTTACACGCAAGCCAGAAGAAACTCACTTTAGCTTTAAGGACACATGTTGGCTTAAAGTAAAGAGAAGAGAGAAAGAGATTTTGTGTAAATAGCAATCAAAAAAGAGCAGGTGCACCTGTAGTTATATCAGAGAAAATAGATTTTAAGTTAGACTTCTATGCATTTTCCTCATTGTCTTGGCTATTAACATTCAGGTCCTTTTTACTTGTTTCTGCAAGTTTTTGCAGCCAGCTTGAATTTCTCCCAGGAAAATGGGTTTTTATTCTCTACTGCATGGCCTAGCTGCATGTTTTCTAAACTTTTATGTTCTGTTTCCCTTTTAAATATAAGTTCCAGTTTCAGATACTCTTTGATCATGCATATGATCAAACATTGTTAGAAGCAGCCAGGTCATATCTTGAAAGTTTTGCTGCTTATAATTTTTTTTCTGCCAGATACCCTACATCACCTGTCTTAAGTTCAAAGCTCCACAGATTCCTAGGGCAGGGGCATAATGCTGCCAGTCAATGTGCTAAAGCATAGCAAGAGTGAACTTTGCTCCAGTTCCCAATAAGTTTCTCATTTCCATCTGAGACCTCCTCAGTCTGGACTTCACTGTTCATATCACTATCAGCATTTTGGTCACAACCATTCAACAAGTCTCTAGGACATTCCACATTTTTTGTCATCTTCCTCTTGTTTTCTGAGCCATCCAAACTGTTCCAACTTCTGCCTGTTACCCAGTTCCAAAATCACTTTCACATTTTCAGTCATCTTTATAGCAATACCCCACTCTTGGTACCAATTTTCTGTATTAGTTCATTCTCTCATTGCTATAAATAACTATTTGAGATGGGTAATTTATAAAGTAAAGAGATTTAATGGACTCATAGTTCTGCAAGCTGTTCAAGTTTCTGCGTCAGGGGAGGCCTCAGGAAACTTACAATCATGGCAGAAGGTGGAGAAGCAGGCACATATTACATGGCCAAAGCAGGAGCAAGAGAGAGAGGAGGAAGGTACTACACACTTTTAAGCAACCACATCTCGGGAGCACTCACCATCATGATGACAGCACCGAGGGTCATGGTGTTAAACCATAAGAAACTGCCCCCATGATCAAATCACCTTCTACAAGGCCCCTCCTCCAACACTGGGGATTACAATTTGTCATGAGATTTGGGCAGGGAAAAAAAGCCAAACCACATCAGTAGCCCTCAATATTTGACGAATTATTTAACAACATGCACTGTGTTAAATAATTAAATTTTGTAGATGACATTTCTATACTTCACTATAAATAATTCATTTAAAAAAACAACAAAATATCATAAATTCACAATGTGCCATGACTGTGTCAGATAAGGGAAAACAGAAACAATAGACTTAGTATCTGCCCAGTACATAGCACCAGTTCTTTGGACTGTTGGGAAGCCTGAATAAACTTATATTTCCTATACTTTGGGGCAATTTCATTGTTCTGTAATTATTGAGAGTGGTCAAATGTTACACTTCTTACTGAAGTTTTATCAACATATTAGGAAATACACTTATTTTAATATTAAAATGTGATAAACATATTAAAAAGCAATTTCACATTTAGGCAGTTTGTCAAATGCCCTTTAAGTCTAAGGTAATGCTACACTGCAGTGTAGTTGTGCTTTCAAAAACCACAAATAACACAAAATGTGACTATATTTTATGTGTGGACTAAGAGCAATGTTAGAAAAAAATAAGAAATTAAGAATTTCTAAATACAAATGTAATATTTAAGCAACATTAAATTTCCAATTATCCTAATATTTACTTATTAAAAGAACAATATACATGAACTATTTTTAAAATATTACTGATACAATCATACCTTCTTCATTGACTAAGATTTTGAATTTTAATAAAAGATACCAATGAATGTATTCAATTTTAACAAATTCCATAAAATAAATGCCAAAAAATGTAAATAGGGATTTTTTGAGACAGGGTCTTGCTCTGTTACCCAGGCTTGAGTGTGGTGGTGCAGTCTTAGCTCACTTAGTCTTAGTCACTTAGTCTTAGCTCACTTAGTCTTAGCTTAACCTTTTACTCCTGGCCTCAGGGGATTCTACTGCCTCAGCTTCCCGAGTATCTAGGACTACAGGAACACACCACCACACCTAACTAATTTTTTAATTTTTTTTTTTGTAGAGATGGGGTTTTGCTATGTTACACAGACTAGTCTTGAATTCTTAGCCTCAATCTTCCTGCCTTGGCCTCGCAAAATGGTGGCATTACAGGCATAAGCTACTGCAACCAACCCAAGGAGTCTTATTTTGGGCAAGCATTTCCTTAGTCCACATTGCTTATTGTACAAGCATTAGAATTTAAGTAAGATATGTTTTGTGCACTGAATAATATATCTTAATGACCCGTATTTGCTATACTTTCAATACATTTTTAAAGGGTTAGGTTTATAATATATGTTACTCCAGAAGCATACATTAGTCTACAGTAGATGGAAATTTCTTCAAAAGGTAATATTACCATTTTGTTCAATTTATTTTACTACTCTTCTCAAAGAATACATAATGGCATTACAGACCTGCCTTTCAATGTCATGGTTGATAGTATGTAAAAAATGCCTCATTATTTCAAGTGAAGAAAGAAGTAATGCTTCAACAACCAAAGTGACATAAGTATATCTACAATTATTACTCTTGAACGGAATTGAAGAGATTACATTTTTACATCAAAAAGTTGTTTAACCTGCAAAATAGCCTGTGCCAAAGAAATCAGGTTGCAAGCACTGTATGCAATTTTTTTCTTCTTGAGAAAGAACTGAAGCTGCATATGAACAGAACACTATTCACCAACAAAACTGAGCAAGACAAAATAAAAGCCTAGTTGAACACGTGGAAAAAATAAAATTTTCTAGAATCTAGATGAATCTATATTAACTCTGTATTGCCATTAATATGTTAAGTAGTCTTTGTGAGTATTTGGTGTAACTGAACAACTCAAACCATTTTTTTGGTAAAGTTAAAGTGATACCTACATAGAAATTTTCATTTGATATGCATTATGTGAATAATTTTTCAATTCACCATAGTCATTAACAATGTGATCCAGAAAGTTTGGTGTAACTTATTAAAACAATTTGTTTGTATAACACAATGACTTGTTTCTATTAAATCACTGCTCTAAAATATGTAAATGCTAAAACTAAAACAAGCAATTGCAAGTGAAAGTATTTGAACGAAAATACAGCATAGTTTTTTAAAGACAGGAACAGGACTTTACAAAAACATCTTTTGAAGTTCACACTGTGCACAGTAATTATGTTCTGTAAAGAAAAACCTAAACAAACAAAGACAATAAGTCCCTCTTGGAGAACACTAAGCTGGGAAGATCATTGTCGAAGATGCCACATTTTTTAAAAATGTAAACTTATTTAATAAGAACTTAAAAAGGGAATGGTCTTCTTTGATCATGCAGACATTTGAGTACATATCCTAAGTCTCTAACACATGAAAGGTGAATAATAAAATTTTGTACATATTGCTTAATCATCCAGTGGAGGAAAAATTTCAGACATATAGCAAAGGTTTTTACTTGCTAAAATCCTTAATGATGAAGCAATTCGTTAGGTCAAAATATTGTTAAAAATGCCTTTGCAAAACACTTCAAGTGTAATTACTTCTCTTCCACCTCCCACTGTCTCGAACAGTGGCTGATTTACTGCAGGAGGTATTCAGAATTTATGTTTTTAACAGAAATATAATGACATATGCTGAGGATTTATAAAAATCAATCATACTCATTATAACTTTTCTGCTCAAAACATGTATCTACCTTAGGCATTAATTTTCACTTAACCTGTACTTGAGTTAAACATTTGACCACTGAAACCTGGTTTCTCTTTTCATTAACCTACCTGTCTTGAGGGTGATATAATTTAAAAATCTAAGTTACTAATCTTCATACTTCTCAAGTAATTAGAGAGGACCAGATTTTGAAATCCTTTATATTGCAAAGTTCTTCAATAAGGGAATATTTGACTAATGCAGTACCTGAAAAAAATCAGCACAGGTGTTCCCACCACTAGTGAAATTATTCTGAGTGTCATGATTGTTCATTGCCATTGCTGAAAGGGTTGTCATACTATCAGTACTTCACCCTGACTGCATAAGTGGGAAAGTAAATTAGATAGGCCTTCACATAGAAGAAGGTTTGCAAAAAGAAGGAAATAATACAGCTTTGGGAATTCAAAGACATTTTCTTCTTTCTCATCTACCTTTTGTAATCCCCACAATAAAAAAAAATGGATGCATTTACAATTATGACATAGTATAGAAAGGTGTCTGTTCTTAAATTTTACATAAACAACCAGTGAAATAGATACCTACTTGTGGAATCTTGGTAAACAAAAATGCATAGAGAATGTAAATGTTCCCCGACAATTGGAGTTAATTACAGTAAATAAATATTACTCAATACTTTTTTGTTGGTAGGTTTTGTTCCTGAGGAAAAGTTATGTCAGTGAATAAACATAGATCTCATAATATTTTCTGCAATTATTAAAAATTGCTTATAAGAGGTACTCAATAATCATTTAGGACTTGTGACAAATAAACCAGCATCTTCGACCCTGTTCATTTGTCATTCATACTATTCACTGACCTGCTTCATCCTGCTGTTCTTTACTGCTCAGACCTATCCCTTCTTTTATGTGCATTTACCTTTTATTTCTACTTCTATTTAATATTTTTTCATGTATTAATAGTCTAACAGTAATTAATTGATCTTACATGTGATCTTATTAATCCATAGTGCCTTTTTTTCCTATTCCTAAACAATTGTTTATATCAGTATTCAAGATAAATTCACCTTGTAGGGTTTAAATAATTTGCCTTTCTGTTGCCTTCTATATTAGTTTAATTTCTCTTCATTATTGCAATATATGGGGAATTAGAATGTCTACTCTTTTTTCACCACTATTTTTAGATTCAGTTTGAGAGAATTTTCTTGAAATTAATTAGCTTAGATCAAATTGCAGAAAATATGTGTGTTAAAATGACAACTTCACATTTTCACCATGGAGACACATTATTTGTATTGAAAATTCATAATTATACAAATTTATGAGGTACAAAGTGTTGTTATAGTTTATGAATACAGTGTGGAATAATTAAATCAAGATAGATATCTTACCCATCCCCTCAAATACTTAATTTTTTATGCTGGAAACATACGAAATTTAATCTCTTCGCAATTTTGAAATGCATAATACTCTATTTTTCACTATATGCAAATATTTGCAAACTATGCATCTGACAAAGTGCTAGTATCAAGAGTCTACAAGAAATTCAAACAACTCAACAAGGATAAAACAAATAACCCCATTAAAAAGTGAACAAAGGACATGAACAGACTTTAATCAAAGGAAGACATGCAAGTAGCCAACAAACATGCAAAAATATTCAACATCAAGATTATCAGATAAATGCAAGTTAAAACCACAATGAGATGTCATCTTACACCAGTAAAAATGGCAACTATGAAAAAGAAAAAGTGACAGATGTTGGCAAGGATGCAGAAAAAAGGGTAGGCTTATACACTGTTGATGGGAATTAAAATTGGTACAACCTCTATGAAAAACAGTATGGAAATTTCTCAGATAATTCAAAATAGAATTACCATTCAATCCAGCAATCCCACTACTCAGTATTTACTAAAAGGAAAAGAAATTATTGTATCAAAAAGACTTGCAGCTGTATGTTTATTGCAGCACTATTCACAATAGCAAAGTCATGGAATCAACCTAAGTGTCCATTAATGTAAGATTGGTTAAAGAAAATGCAGTATCTATCTATCTATCTATCTATCTATCTATCTATCTATCTATCTATCTATCTACCTACCTACCTACCTACCTATCTATCTGCACACACATACACACACACACACACACACACACACACGAACAACCACCATGTAATACATGCAGCCATAAAAATGAATGAAATCATATCTTTTGCAGCAACATGGTTTGTTTGGGAGGTCATTTTCCTAGATGACATGAATCAGAAAAAGAAAGTGAAGAACCACACGTTCTCACTAATAAATTGGAGCTAAAAAATGCATACATATTGACACATAGGGTAGAATAACAGACATTGGAGACTCCAATAAGAGGGAGGAAAAGAGGGAGGTGAGGAAAGAGAAATTACCTGTTGGGTAGAATGTACACTATTTGCATGATGGTTACACCAAAAGCCCAGACTTCACCACTACACAATATATCCATGTAACAAAAATGTACCTGTACCCCCTAAATAAAAAAAAAATACAAAACTATGTTCATCACACTGAGAAATAGAACTCAACAAAGCACAAAAGCATATTCCTCCTGTCTGTTAATTTGTGCCCTTTGACTATTATCTTCCCATATCCCCAACCCCTAAGCTCTGTAACCATCATTCTACTCTCTGTTTCTATGAGTTCATTTTATACCTCTCACTTTCAACCTTTGCCACAAGCCTTTAAAAAAAAACTGAACTTGAACACAATTACCTATATATTTCTCCCCATAAACATTACAAAGGCATTATGTAGTAAATGCCTTGATGTATGTTTGCTGGATTTCATGGAGATCAGGGTGCCTAATTACTGGAGAATATGTTTGTGGGATCTGAAGGTGAGCAAGCAGGAAAATTATTCTTGTTTCCATCCAATTTCCCAGTCTATATATTCCTTACATATAAGTTCCATCCAGTTTTCTTCAAAGTATAAACACAGGTAGCACAACTGACAAAAAAAAAAAAAATAAGGGATATGAGCCGTGTTGCATAAACAAGCACAATGCCTAGAAATCTGTGATAGACTGAAAGAAGAAATCACAAATTATCAGCAAGAAACAGTTGGAACTAGGCTTGAGGTAAACAGAAACACAAACAACATGTCACCCATGATAAAGAGTGTAAATTTGAACAGATGTCACTTCTAGAGCAGCAGCAGGCAGATTATACAAAATTGGCTTTGGATGAAATACAAAGGAGAGGAAGAAAATATGAAGCCTGTAGGAGAACTGTGTCCAGCAGCTTTTCCATAGAAATCATACCTCAGCTGGGTAAAAATAAATAAACACCTATTGGAAAAAAAAAGAAAAGAAAAAAAAAAAAGCCAGCAAAAAAAGCCATACTGATTATGAACTACAAGTATCGGGATTTATTTTTGAAAGAAGAAGATCAGCTAAAAAATGAAACAAATAATGTAAATAACTAGAAAGATGTAGGTGAGATGCCCATTTGTCAACTTGTATTATATAATATAATATTTATTCCATTGATAGATATGCTACTATTGTGTCAACAGACAAAAATTTTTAGAGAAAAGTCCCATAAACACATATACATTTCAAAATGAAACTTAGGGATTTAGATAAGTTTGATAACAATTTTATGTAATTTTGTCTAGTCTGGTTATGACTCTGGAGTTAACTCAAACAAAATGACTACATACATAAACATCAGCACTAACCAGGGTTGTAAATTGCAATATGATTTCAAATTACAAGCAGATGATTTTTCAAACCTCTTTTTCACTTTTCAACTCTACTTTATCAAAGTGCTCTGAACATTCTCTAATTTAATTTTTAATTAAATCAAATGTTTAAATCTTGACATACAAAATTGTATATATTTATCAAGTACAACATGAGGTTTTGCAGTATGTGTACATTGTGGAATCACTAAATCTAGCTAATTAACATATGCATTACTTCACATAGTCATAATTTTGAAACTCAAACAACTCAATAGCAAGAAAACAAAAATCTGATTAAAAAATAGGCAAAAGACATGAATAGATATTTCTCAAAAGACATAAATATGGCCAACAGGTACATAAAAATACTGCTCAACATTACTGATCATCAGGAAAATTCATATAAAAACGACATTATCTTAACTTCAGGTTTCCTATGTGAGCCGAATTGTCCATTTGTGGCTATGCCCAACTCATGAAATTTTTGTAAAAGTGATTCTAATAACATAAGTTTAAAAATTAGTAAACTGTGACATGCTAAATAAATGATAGTAACTATTTTTCCAGATACAAACATGAGGAACAAGAGGACTTTACAAGGGTCTAGTATGTGTAGTATGAACAAGACAATAGGTAGTTAATTTTTTTTTTGTTTTGAGCAATTATAAAGGGATAAGGACAGCTAAATTCTTTACACATATTGTTTCATTTAATCTTTACAACATCTCAATGGGTTAGATACTGCTACTTTCACATTTTAAACATGAAAAAAAAAAAAAAACAAAGAGACTCAGGATGGCTGAGTAATGTTTGCAGTGGCAAATAGCTAAAGTAGGATGTGTTCTCAAGTCTGTCTGAATCTGAAGCCCATACCATCCTCTCTCGCTTTCAAGTGAATGAGTGATACCAACATATAAGGTTGAGGAAACTGCAGGTGACCATAAATGAAATTCTTTACCATTTCCCTCCGGTGATCTCTCAATACAAAATATAATTTAAAATAAACATATAATTGAATTTTTTCTTATGAAACAGGTAACTTTTAAAGCTTTCTACTCTTTAAAAAAAAACAGAGATGCATATCAGTATTTCCTGGGTACATTTTAAGTTCACACATATTGGGGAATCACCACTACAAATTCTAATTTAGTATTCTTGGTTGAGAACCACTGTCCTGCAAGAAACCAGTACCATACTAATCTAAATAAAGAAAAAAAGCTGGAGTAATGAGGTAGTTTTAACTGATTTCTGAGAGGAAAATAACAAGCAAATAAAGTAAAGTATGATCTCTGGAGACTAATGAAAGTTGGATAAATTTTTTTGGCTTATTGAGCAAGAGTATGTGATTGCCTTTTCATTTTGAAGAAAGATAAGCATAGGATGAGTGTGTGAAACAAGGAGGAGAGATGTGTTTTTAGCTAGAAGTGGATGCAAACTAGGCACAGAGAGGGTCTCCTTATAATGGAAGAGACAACCATGTCTATAGGCTAAAGATGAGGTAAAGTAAGAGGCTGAAAAGATGGGAATACTTTTGTTATCAGAGTAAGGTTTTGGAGAAGGCTAGGGTTATGGAGAAAAGGGAAATACAGTTGAAAAGAGTTCAGAGACAAATATAATGTTTAAAAATAATGATACAGGTGAGATTACATGCCATCAACTCACGGTGGGACTAATCCACAATGATTTATTGCAGTTTTTATCTATTCTGTTGTAGTAGCTATTCAAGCATAGTAGTCATAGAAGAAGGTTCAATTGATTCAAGGCTGGTGATATAAAGAAGAGATGAAAAAGCAGGAAAAGTGATCAAGAGAATTAAGTGTGATGGTAAGAAAAGGAAATGATATGTAATGGAGAATCATATTAGATAGTAAAGGAAATACATCCATGATGTCTAATAAAGTTGGAGAAAATGATGTCAAAGGTACTGACATATTCAATGAGGTATAAAGCATATGTAGTGGGGTAGAGAAGAGAGAAATAAAATAATTTGTTGGAAAGTACACTATTCAAAGTCAGTATTTCAGAAAAAGCACAATTATGTGCGAAGGCAAGATTCAAGATGTGAAAGGGAGTGGCTGAAGTGGCATGAAAAAGAAAACTGAAAGCTACTTATTGTACACGTGAACATAGAAGTCACCAGGTATGGTATCAGGGATTACAGCAGAGAGGCAAAATTGTGAGTTGTTACCAATAACATTGACGATTATTAAGGAGTGACTTCGAGGTTTTCATAAGTCATCGATAAGGAGGAGTAAAAGAGCTATACAACTGGATGCCCCAGACATCATGATAGTACTTTAACATGAGCATAAAGAAGCTACAGGTTGATTGGAATACTGGTAATAAAAATTATGTGATTCCCACCTCACAATCTTGTGGTATAGGGAACAGGCAGTTTCAAAGTGTATATTGATTAAAACTCATGACAGCAATATAAACTTGGAAAGCCCAGAACTGAGGCAAGACGGGAGATTTAGGGAAAAAGATATAATGGGAAGTCTCATTGAGAAATCATTGTTGAGATGAATAAGCAGTAAACATTTTTCACCTCTATGTTACTCCACTCTCAAGATTCAAAATCCAGGGAGAAAGAATCTGATTGGCCTTATTTGTATCACATTTAAGAGTTTGTCAGATGGAAGTGATGCTGTATATTTAATATTCACTTATACAAGCTTGAAATTCTATCCCACATATAGTGAAGAACCCTGCATCCTCTCAAATAACCTGGTCGTGGTGCACTTAGAATACTCCTGTCCATTCTTGTCACATATTCACACATCGCCATTGTATATAGTGGTATTGTTATGGAATAGAAGATTGAAAGGGAACAGGGGAGGGGAGTGAAGGAGTCTGTGCATATCAGCAATAAAAAGAAGAAAGTCTGAAACTGAATACTTTACATCACCATTTGTAAAATTTTTTCTGTCTCTCCCTCCCCTACCCCGTCTTTTCATACACCCATTTTCTCCTTCCATCTAATCATTAGCTCATTCACCTCTGATTCCAAACTCAATTTCAGTTTTCATGCAAACCAGTTGAGCTAGCTTCAAATCTAAGTAGGGGTGTGCCTGAGAGCAACTTCACTAAAACTAAAATGAAGTTGAAATCTATATATAATTTTTAATAATAAATTTTTGTAGTCATATTTATGTATTTTGTTTTGTTTCATTTGGCCTAATGATGTTTTCTTTTTCCCATTGTTGCAGAAGTATTTTCCTACTCCAAAAACACAGATTTTTTTTTCTTTTTTATCTTTTATTTTATACTTGTACCTTTTACATTTAGGTCTTCAATCACTTGTGTTTATATTTGAGAATATATAAATAGCTTTCTTTCTCTCCATATAGAAATGCTGTTTTTCTAAAACTATAAGACAATGTATATTTATTACAGATTTTTAGTACCCCATCAAATGCCTTTTTTGAACTTTCGTTTGTACATAATGTTTAAAATACAGTATTTTTTCCTGTGTACTTGTAATTAACTTCTAAGACCAGAACTCACAAGAGACTACTTTGCCTCCTACTTTTTTTTATCTGAATCTCAAGCTAGTTTCAAAAATTTTATGGTGACTTGCTTTCATTTTGGGAGGAGCCCTAGAACTTAACTAAGTACATTTGTTGTCGCTGAAATATTGTTCCAGAAAGAGAGCTACTTGAAGATGTACCCTTACTTTCATTCAGTGTTTAGATTACATGTAGTGCTTTTTAAAGCATGGCTTGGTCCAGCGTTGGAGAGGCTAAGAGTTATTTCTATTTTTAATTCCAGGAACTTGGCTCCTAAGTAAGAATTCTTTTGCAATCAGATTCTGATGGCACCTCAGCTAGTGGTGAAGTATGTAAGACAGGTCTATAAGAATGTATAGTATATTTTATTTCAGTTTGGTCATTTATTTTGCCTTCGATTTCCGATTTTTTTAACAGATAATTTCTGAGATGCAAGAGTGTGGCAGGCCAAGTCTCATTAACGCAGGCCTCCATAACAAATGTTTCAGTACTGATTGAGTGGTCAAGTTAAATATTAAAAGCTGTAAGAGCCAGTGCCCTTATGCAGGGCCTGGAATGTAAAAAAACAAACAAACAAACAAAAGCCCACCAACAGTTTTGCCTAGGCCTTTCCTGAACCTTAAAGCATGATTAAACAAGTTTTACTGGGGTTCAGAAGAAACTCCCCAGGCCTCCACAAACAAGGTTATTGTGGGTCTGAAGTAACTCCCCAAACCTCCATGGTTTAGCAGGAGACAAGATAAGGGTAATCACCCCAGCACCTGGACCCATTTAGATTAAGTAAATGAACTGAGGCTCCAGAGGAAGGTCTCCAAAACCCAGACCTTAGCTATAGTTTAAAAGACGTTAATCACTTATGTCTTTAGATGAATGCACACTTACACACAGACATATAGCTTACAAGCTCTGGAAAACTTTGTAATTTTAGAGTTGGTCTGCTGATAATTTCCAGGCCTTCTCCCTATAACCGGTTTCAGAAATAAAAACTCTCTTTCTCCCCAGTTCATCTGGATCTGGTTATTGGGCCATGTGAAATAGCCCAACCCTCAGTTTGGTCTGAGAACAAAATTTGACAAGACAGCCAGGAGAGATGGGGACGGTGTGTGTTCAGTGGCCAGTGGCTTTCAATGAGATAGTTTTCAGGAGGATCCCAGCAGCTGCTGGGTGGGATTTTCCCGGAACCCTCCCGAGGGCTGTCTCTTGTTCAAAATTGCACATCCTTTTCACTGCTGAGGAAGAACGGAAATCAGGAGCAGATGCGCTCCAAGGGTGAGTTAATTGTATGGTATGCCAGGAGCCTATTGTTTTCCTATCTGAGCTTATTAAGCTATTTGTCCCATACTGCCAAGAGAAGCAGTAGGACTTGCTCATACACCCGCTTTGCATTTTGGTTGAGATCAGGTTTTGAGTTGGTTCTGAGTCTGTTTTGCCTGAGTGCACTTCCCCTTGTGTCATCCAAAATTTGTCTCCACTTGTTTGTGTATCTGTCTCATTCTTTTGGTGCCATATAAACTTGAAAATGAAAGGTACTGGGTCAATTCCTGCTGAGAGGCTACTGGGAAAGAAAAACTTTTTTATTAAAGAACTCATTGGTTAAAAGTGAATTTAATTAAAAGCTAACATGCAAGATGTGTGTATGTATGTGTGCATGTTTGTATTTTAAAAATCTTCTTTTTTTTTATAAATGTATGTTTATTATTCAGAGGATAATTGCTATATACTTGAAGTATATCTATCTATAAGACACATTTAGCTACACTATGGCACTGTCATGCACTGTCATGCATGTATGGTTATAATGACACATTGTTTAAAAAGCCTGTTGCCTAAAGTGGAAGACATCACCATGTATGAATTATCTAGTGGTGCTGGAAAAATTCATAGAGTTAAATTTGTATAAAACTTTAAATTTACAAAAGATATGTGTGTAGGTGTAATACACACTTACATTTACATATGAGATATGCATATATATGTGTGTATATATTTATATATATTTGTGTGTGTATGTATATTTGTGTGTGTATATATATATCTTTATTTTTTTATTTTTTTATTATTATACTTTAAGTTCTAGGGTACATGTGCATAACGTACAGGTTTGTTACATATGTATACTTGTGTCATGTTGGTGTGCTGCACCCATCAACTCATCAGCACCCATCAACTCGTCATTTACATCAGGTATAACTCCCAATGCAGTCCCTTCCCCCTCCCCCCTCCCCATGATAGGCCCCGGTGTGTGTGTGATATTCCCCTTCCTGAGTCCAAGTGATCTCATTGTTCAGTTCCCACCTATGAGTGAGAACATGCGGTGTTTGGTTTTCTGTTCTTGCGATAGTTTGCTGAGAATGATAAAAACCTTCATTTTTTTTTATTTGTTTGTTTATTTATTTCTCTACTAGGACTTTGTCTTTTTGAGCAAATTTTCTTTTTCTTCTCAGTTGACTGAATTATGTTCTCTTCATTAATAGCTATTGCAACAGAAGCTACTCTAGGGTTTCTATGAAAAAAGTATAATTTAGGCACTTAGAAAGTCTTTGTTTGGAAAAAAATATTCAAGTGTCCTGTAAAAGCATCACATGGTCTAGCCTCATAATAATTCTTCGTTTTTGAAAACCCAGGATTCAGCATGGGCTCTGCCCAGAGCTCAAAGATCTAATTAAAAGATAGGTAGTCAATATCTAAATAAAATTAGTCTCTTTATACAGTCTTGTGATACATTTCTATAATTTTATGTGTGACTTGGCATCCATCTTTAATCTCCCTTTAGCACCACCAGACTTTCTCTGTGTACATTGAGATGTAAATCTTGCCATCTGATTTTTCACCTAAGAGTTGTTTCCTTCAATATGCAAATTTAGGGCTATTTAGTTGACAACTGCCAGAGTAATAAACCAGGTTATCAAGAGTTTGCAAGTCTAATATAGGAAAAAGAAGGTCTTATGAATCTGTAAAATGTACTTCTATTGGCATGCCTAATAAATCTATGTATTTATGTCTTGTGTAGACCATGTTTCACCACTGGAAATATATAAAGGAGTTCTAATTAACTGACTCAAAGAAAAATAAAAGCATTTAAATATTTTAACAGATAAAGGAAAGACTAGTCAAATGCTTTTTCAACTTTATGTGACTTAAGTAAAATCTTTAATAAATAAACGAACTTTAAAATTATTGGTAAAGTAATATTAGAAGTGTCTTAAGAGTTGCCAGCATACATTTTTGTTTGCATTTCTTGATCAAGCAATTTCATACTTATCTATGCCAAATAAGGTGTAAAATTTTGGCATAGAGGCTACACAACTATGACTCAGCCCAAAACAGAATGATCTTTGCTTGTGTAATATTTATTAAATAAAACATTAATATTGGTTTAATGAAGATAGCTACATCTTGAATTATTTAGTAAAATACTCTAATTTCGAATGTTGTGGGCTTAGGCAGTCTAGTCCACAGACATGAAGGAAGTTTGTTCTGGGAAAGGACTATTATTATCTGTGTTTCAAAGCTAAACTATAAACTAAGTTAATGAACAGAAGTAGCTTGGAGGTTAGAAGCAAGTTGGAGTCAGTTAAGTCAGATCATTTTCACAGTCTCAGTTCAAATTTTGCAATGGTGGTTTCATCAATTTAAATGATGACTATTGAAGTTTTTATAAATAATCTAGGTAAATGATAAAAAAATAATTAGATAAATGTAATGGGATAAATACTCATAAACAAACTTGTCATCATTTAGAATTGAAAGTTATATTATTAAATTAAACAACAGATATTTCATTATTTGGGTATTTTCCAATAAAAATATATTGTAGGAAAACATTCTTCCTAAATATTGATTCCTTTTTAAAGGGCAACAGATTTTTGTCTAATTCAAAGCTTATTTAAAGGTTATATATAAGGCAAGGTAAAAGAAACCAGGAAATAAGAGACATACAAAGAAAGTTATAAAAAGATTATTGGTAAAGTAAAAATATCCTCAAAAATGTAAGCATTTCATCTAAATTATGCAGGTCAAATATTAAGTTTGTTAAATGCCATAGGTCATATCTGCTTTTTTGACTTAAAACTTGTTCAGTTTATTTTGGAATGTTAAATTCTAAATAAGGGCTGAGGAGATATGAAATTATCCTTGCCCCTACCTATGCAAATAGGTATTTAAGAAAAGAGATTTTTTATAAGAAAGAATCTTCTATGGTAAATTCTTGTCCTAAAGTAAAATAATGGGTTGCTTAAAAAGAGAGATGTTTAGGACAAGTCAGAAAATTAAGGGATGTCATAGCCTGCCTGTGTAAGTTGTGAAAGGATGTATGAAAGGGAATTTATCCAAGAAATGTTGTACAAGTTAAAGGTGATTAGGCCTCTTAAATGCTTTATGAAATGCCACCATAACTCTTAGCTATACAACTTGCCTGCTTTACAGCTAGGTAAAGCCTGGGACACATGGAGTTAAATGCTGGAATAAGTCAGGCCTTGTCTGCAGTTCTGTCTAGGTCCTAGACACCACACCTAGTACATAATTAAAATCCCAAACTTACCAAGGTTTTCACCAAAATTAAAGATTGCTAAGAGTTAAAACTGTAACATGTATTTAAGACTATTGAAGAAACAGTTTCACATGCAAGGTGTGTAAAGAAAGTAAAATATATTTTTGGTAAAAGATTATAAGGAGGCATGGGAATGTGGATTTTTACTTAGATTAAAAGGTTGAAGGATTGTTTTAAGTTGGATAAAATAAAGCTGAGGGTTTAAGCAAGTTGTAGAAGGTTGATTGTAAAGGAAGTTCTGTGTGTAAACTTTTAGCTAAAGTTAAAATGGTATCATCCAGTTTTTATGGAAATTGATCATTAAAATAAAGGCAAAATGTGTTTCTCTTAGAGCACTAACCTGCTCTTTAACAAAAATTGTAAAGGGTTGTAAAAGGTCTATAAAAATCTTACCTCATAGTTAAACATTAAAATTGGGTAAATATGTCTACAAGGTTTTATTAAGAATTGGGTTTAACATGAATAGTAAGTACACTAATGTAAAGGTGAAATTTGACTTATTTGGTATCAAAAATCATACAGGAAGCATTACCAAATATAAAATGGTGTTTGGCTTTCTTTGGGCTATATTTGTACATGCTATAATTCTGATATATCTTGGCATATATTATCAGTAATAATTATAATTGTTTTGTTAAATCATTGTGTGCCACAGAGGTAACAGATTTCCTTGTCAATTGTATCTTCAGCTATGGCTTCCCTAAAACTTTTGTCATCCATAAACAATTGTTGTCTTGTTTTGGTCCTCTTTAGAAGATGGTTTTATAATCAGCTACAAAACTCTAATGGCCGAGCGCGGTGGCTCACGCCTGTAACCCCAGCACTCTGTGAGGCCGAGGTGGTGGATCACGAGGTCAGCAGATCGAGACCGTCCTGGCTAACATGGTGAAACCCCATCTCTACTAAAAATACAAAAAATTAGCTGGGCGTAGTGGCGGGCGCCTGTAGTCCCAGCTTCTCGGGAGGCTGAGGCAGGAGAATGGCATGAACCTGGGAGGCCGAGCTTGCAATGTGCTGAGATTGCTCCACTGCACTCCAGCCTGGGTGACAGAGAGGGACTCTGTCTCAAACAAATAAAAATAATTAAAAAAAAAAAACTCTAACAGGTGCTTTTGAATGCAGGTTTCTGATAACTTTAGAGATTTGTGACATCAGAATAGAGGAAAAAACGTTCAGGGCTCTTGAGGAGCTAAAACGTTAATCAATATCAAGCAGGACAGGAAATAACTACATGAACTGAACTAATAGGAGACGGAAGTGATCTTTTTGACTTTTTGCTTACAATGTTGCTAATCCTTTGTCTGCTTTTCAGAGACAAGGAAACTTCTTTTGAGCTATTAAGAGCTTTTAACAATTAATTAAAATATACTTCTATGAACAAAATTTGGAGCATATTTTTTCTCTCTTCCTGATTTGTCTAGCATTTGGAGTATTCTTAATTTATGGCAATATAGTTATTTCCATAAGTGCAATAAGAATCTGTTTTCTTTTGAAACAGAACACAATTGGAAAAACTGTTTTGTTTTGTTTTGTTTTTTAACCAAAGTTTTACCTGTAATGATGTGCTTTCCTTTAAGGAATCAAACCTGACTTATGAAGCTAATAAAGCTCTGGAAAACTGGCCTCACATTTTGTGTACACAGTCCCTGTACAGGGTTTCTGACCTATGGTAAGTAAAGAATGTCACTTTCTGAAAGGCCCAGAATCACAAGTTATCTTGGAACCTCAAGAGGACAAGAATTCACCCAACTCATATGAATTTGGTGTTGCAAATCCATCACTGGGCTTGGCTTTAAAAAGGTCTTATCTCAGATTCCTTCTATGAAACAAAGTTACATCAAAACCAATTTGAAAGGCCTATGTGAAAAAAATAATTATTCTTGCTGCACTGTATACAAATAAGTAGGCCAACTATAATAAAGCCAACCAATCTTACCATCATTTGTCTTTTAATAAAAATGGGAAACTGGAGAGAGAAAAAATATGTTTTGAAAACTATAGTACACCTGTTGTTAAATTCTCGTCTTGCCCGATATTTTTCAACATTTATTATTTTCTACCATTTGGATTAATTTCTAATTTTTCTGACTGCAATTCTCCAAAATAATATGTTCATTTTTTTCTTTTTCTTTTCCTTTTCTCCCATTTTTCCTAACTGAAAATCATTGAAACCTAAGCTGTGCTTTCTTAGAGCCCTGCAAGCTAAAGACTAGACAAATTCAACTTCAGAAGAAAAGAGCAGCAGCCTATGTATATGTGTTGCTGTTGCATACTTTTATGTTTCAGCAGGAGCTGCCTCTAAGTCCCTAAAACAGAAAGCACTACCAGAAAGAAATCGACCTCTTCTACTCCAGTGTTGTGTTTGGGTGCCCCAAAATGACGACCCTTTCTCAGCAGGAAGTAGACAGAAAGATTATGATGCCCCATCTCCCTACACTCTCGTGCTAAATAAATATACAAACGTGATAGAAATCATGCACAGATTGACAGTAGGGATTGTGGCAGGCCAGGTCTCACTAACGCAGGCCTCCATAACAAATGTTTCCAGTTAGCCATTCAGTACTGATTTAGTGGTTAAGTTAAATATTAAAAGCCATAAGCGTCAGTGCCCTTATGCAGGAGCTGGAATGTAAAAAAAAAAAAAAAAAAAGCCCACCAAGTTTTGCCTAGGCCTTTCCTGAACCTTAAAACATGATTAAACAAGTTTTATTGAGGGTCAGAAGAAACTCCCCAGGACTCCACAAGCAAGTTTATTGTGGGTCTGAAGTAACTCCCCAAATTTCCATGATTTAGCAGGAGGCAAGGTAAGGGTAATCATCCCTGTACCTGGACCCATTTAGATTAAGTAAATGTACTGAGGCTCCAGAGGAAGGTCTTCAAAACTCAAACCTTAGCTATAGATGAAAAGAAGTTAATCACTTATGTCTTTAGATGAATGCCCACTTACATGTAGACATATAGTTTAGAAGGTATATAAGCTCTGGAAAACTTTGTAATTTGCGAGTTGGTCTGGTGATAATTTCCAGGCCTTCTCCCTGTAACTGGCTGCAGAAATAAAAACTCTCTTTCTCCCCAGTTCAACTGCATCTTGTTATTGGGCCATGTGAAATAGCAGCCCAACCCTCACTTTGATCCAGGAACAAGATGGCTTCCTGGCATTTCTGTTCTATTTTTTTCAGAGGCTGAAATTCACATCTAAGACAATGTATAAAGGCTTTAGAATAAACAGACTTTAAAAAATATACATTATAAAAAGGTTTTTCAAATGTCGAGTTTCTTTATAATTGCCATAGATCTACAGGTGGAGAAAGAAAATATGTATGGATTCTTGGGCTTTAGCTCTGAAGACTAAGATGCATTGAATTTAGAATGTGGCCTCAAAACTCACTCATTAAAAAAAGCTCTAAGAAGATTCTTACATGTGCACAGATTTAGGAAACCCTGCATCACGGTAAGTAAATAAATATGCAACTTTGAAATCCGTAAGATGAGAGATATGAGTATGTTGGATAAAAGCAAATATTGCCATGCAACTGATGTTAGTTTTTGCTATATTTTTTTTTCTTTTTGGTTGTAATTAATAAGTTTGGCGCTCCTGAATGTAAATATTAAGAAAATTTTGGCTTAAAAACTGGCAAATATATCATGTGATTTTTTTCAGATAACTTTTATTTTTACTTACCAATTCTGAAATATATTATTAAAATGATCCATATGCATTCTTTTTGTGTAGTCTTCATCAAATTATTCTGAGGACATTTCATGAAGCGTTGACTCAATTTCATGAATAGTACAAAATTGAATGACAAGTTTTACTTTTTCAGAAGTAATTAATACCAACTTCCCTAGTTAATCCAAAGCTCCATGTGGAAGATACAAAAATAGCTTCTTCATTTAATATGCATAACAGATGTCATTATATTTCTACACATCTGAATAGTGTTTTCATATTGTTAAGAATTGAATGCAATATTTCAATCTGAATTGTTGCAGATTTCTTTCAGAGCAATAATACAAGCCTACAAAATTAAAATGCACTACTTGTGTCAAACATAACAAAATCGTTGTTTGTTTATTTTTTAAGGTGCTAATAAAAAAGACTAATGATACTGCTGGATAATGAAACAATCTGCCAGGAGGCAAGTCCCAGAATATAGAGTAGCACAATAGCAGGGAGAACTCAGGCAAAAAAAAAAAAAAAAAAAAAAAAAAACCAAAATTTCCTCCCTGAATACATTCAACAGAATTCTTTTTACCACTTGGCTGACATTTAGGGTTTAAGATTTCACTTTCTTTTTGTGTGTTGCTCAAATGCCTTGAAAATTATCTACCACCAGACAGGGAGCATTTGCATTTGAAAAGGTTTGTGTCAAAAAATCAATAAGGTTATTTCACCCCTATGAAAAGTCTATTTTCTAAATGAAGACACCTACTCTTAAACATATTACATGCAGTAACACATCATTAATGCAGACCCCAATAACTCAAACTGATGACAGTCCAAACCAGTTACTTTCTGACGATAAAGAACGATTCTGCTTAACAAATCAAAAGTTTATTAAACTAAATGGAGAAAAGAGAAGTAGCCAAACTTTTTACTTTACCTAAAAAACAACTCCAATTGCTCTCAGTATCACTAAAATATAAGTTTTTCAACGCAAAAAGATCATTCTTTCCATTTATTGAATAAAGTCCCAAAGGGGCCCTAGCAGACAATACATACATTTGACCTTGGGTTTTGCATCTATGTATTAAATCAACTGCAAATTGAAAATATTTGAGAAACATTACATCTGCATTGAACATGTGCTGACATTTTTCTTGTCATGATTCCTTAAACAATACACTATAACAACTATTTACATACAACTTATGTTGTATAAACTATTATAGGTAATCTAGATATTATTAAAAGTATAGAGAATAATGTGTGTAGGTTATATGCAGATACTATACTATTTTATACCAGGGAATTGAGCATTCTTGGATTTTGGTAACCCAGAAGGTCTTAAAACCAATTTTTCATGGATCCTGAGAGACCATTGTACTTGATTAACAGTTATCTTGGCCTAGTAAATCTGAATACTTAGAAAATTAAACTAAGCGGGGGGACAGAGCAAGAAGGCTGAATAGAACCCTCTAGCAATTTTTCCCGCTGAAGGAACACCAAATTGAACAACTATCCACACACGAAAGCATCTTCATAAGAACAAAAATTAAGCGAGTGATCATAGTACCTGGTTTTTATATCATATCAGAAAAAGAGGCAATGAAGAGAAAGACTCTCTTGAATTGCTGACACCACTCCTCCCCGATTCTCTGGCAGTGGTCTAACGGCACAGAGAGAGAATCTATGTACTTTGGGGAGGAAGAGCAAAGTGATTATAAGATTTTGTATTGAAACTCAGTGCTGCTCTGTGACAGGAAAAAGAAAAACAGGGTAGAATTTACCCAGTGCCCACAGAGGAAGCATGTAAATCAGCTCTAGCATTAGCGGAATCATCCAACCCAGAAGTCAAAATCTGAGCTCTGCTTAGCCTTACCATGGCAGGATATAATGCTCTGGGGTGCTAAATCAACTGGAAAAGCAGAGCTACAAGGACTACAATTCATGGGCAAGTCCTGTTGCTGTACTGGGCTCACAGCCAGTGGATGTGGCATGCACATTGTGATGGTTAATACTGAGTGTCAACTTGATTCAATTGAAGAATGCAAAGTATTGTTCCTGGGTGTGTCTGTGAGGGTGTTGCCAAAGGAGATTAACATCTGAGTCAGTAGACCAGGAGAGACAGACCCACACTCAATCTGGGTGGGCACCATTTAATCAGCTACCAGCACAGCTACAATAAAGCTGGCAGAAGAAAGTGGAAAGAGCAGACTCGCTGAGTCCTCCAACCTTCATCTGTATTTCTGTATCCCATGCTAGATGTTTCATGCCCTCAAACATCAGACTCCAAGTTCTTCGGTTTTTGGACTCTTGGACTTAAACCAGTGGCTTGCCAGGGGCTCTCGGGCCTTCAGTCACA
This sequence comes from Mandrillus leucophaeus, assembly GCF_000951045.1. Lineage (NCBI taxonomy): Eukaryota > Metazoa > Chordata > Mammalia > Primates > Cercopithecidae > Mandrillus > Mandrillus leucophaeus. The sequence continues at coordinate 772,950 of NW_012100043.1, forward strand.
AACTAAAGGCTTCATTGTCAGCTTCCCTACTTTTGAGGTTTTGAGACTTGGACTGGCTTCCTTACTTCTCACCTTGCAAACAGCCTGTTGTGAAACGTCACCTTGTGATCATGTGAGTCAATACTCCTTAATAAACTCCCTTTCATATATGCAACTATCCTATTAGTTCTTTCTCTCTAGAGAACCTTGACTAATACACTCGTGAACGAATGAGACACCAACTGGGGCAGTCAAGGGAGTTTTCACATCGCTCTTCCCCCTATCCCAGGCAGCATAAATTGAACCTCCAGAAAAGACTCCTTCCTTCTGCTTGAAGAGAGGAGAGGAAAGAGTAAAGAAGTTGTTGTTTTGAAACTTGGATATCACCTCAGTCACAGAAGGTTATATGGCAATGAGTAGAGTCTTGGAGTCCCCATTCCAGAACCCAGCTCCTGGAGAACACTTTTAGACATACCCTAGGTCAGAAGGGAACTTACCACTTTGAAGGGAAGAATGCAATTCAGGCAGGATTCTCACTTGCTGACTAAAGAGACTTGGGCCTTGAATAAACATCAGTGGTACCCAGACGGTACTCGCTGTGGGCTTTGGGGGAGACTAAAGACTATGCTGACTTCAGGTGTGACCCAGAGCATTCCCAGATTTGATAGCCATAGAGACAAACTCACCTTGAAGAAAGGAGAGAGAAAGGTAAAGGGGACTTTGTCTTACAGCATAGGCATCAGTTTGGCCACAGTGCATTAGAGCATAAAGTGGGCTCTTGGTTTCCCTGAATCCAGGTCTTCATGCCTAGAAAATATTTCTGGACCTTCCCAGGGCCAGAAGGGATTGCTCTGTCCTGAAGGGAGAGACCTAGGCCTGACAGCGGCCACCACAAGTTGACTGATGTGATTTGGGCCTGGAGTTAACATCAGTGGTAGTCAGACAATATTTTCTGCTGGCCTGAGGTGATGGTAGCCATGAGGAGAGACTCCTTCTGCATGAGGAAAGAAGAGAGTAGAGTGGGCAGAATTTTGACCTGTGGCTTGGGTGCCAGCTCAGCCCCAGTAAAATAAAGCACCAAGCAGAGCTCTGAGATTCCTGACTACAACCCATGACTCCTGGACCAAATTTCTGGACAAGCCCTGAGCCAGGGGAAGCTCATTACCCTGAAGGAAAAGACACAAGTCTGGCTGAATTGACTACTTGCAGAGAAAAGAGCCTTTGGTCCCTGTGTGAACATGAGTGGTAGCCAGACAGTGGTCATGGTGGGCTAAAGGCAAGACCCAGTGCTGTGTTGAATTCAGGTCTGATGAAAGACTGTCCTAGTGATCGTGGCTACAAGGGTGTATGTGTTACCTCTTCTCCAGCTCCATGAAGCTTAGCATGGAGAGAGAATGTGTTTGGGGAAAAGCAAGGAAAGAGAGTAAGAGTCTGTGCCTGGTAATGCAAAGAATTCTTCCAGATCTTACCCAAGGCCACCAAGGCCCTATCTCTAGGATTCTGCAAGATTTCCAGAGTTACTGGGCTTGGGGTGCTACCTAACGCAGAAACAGCCACAGTGACCAAAGGTATATATCCCAACAATCAATTCCTATTGAATACTTGGAAAACCATTTTAAAAAAGGTATAAAAATCCCAGATAGTGAAGACTAGAAGAAATGCCTAACTCTTCAATGGCTGGATGCCAAGGAATATCATCAAGCATCAAGACCATCCAAGAAAACAGGACCTCACCAAACGAACTAAATAAAGCACGAGGGACCAATTCTGGAGAAAAAGAGATATGTAACGTTTTAGACAGATAACTCAAAATAACTACTTTAAGGAAACTCAAAGAAATTCAAGATGACACAGAGAAGAATTTCAGATTTCTATCAGATAAGTTTAACGAAGACTTTGAAATAATTAAAAGAATGAAGCAGAAATTTTGGAAATGATAAATTCAAATGACGCACTGAAGAATACATCATATTCTCCCAAAAGTAGAAATGACCAAGCATAAAAAAAGAACTTGAAGACAGGCCACTTGAAAATACACTGTCAGAGGAGAGAAAAAATAAAAGAGTAGGAAAAAATAAAGCTTGGCTACGATATATGGAAAATGCTTTCCACAGGTCAAATTTAAGAGTTATTGGTCCTAAAAAGGAGACAGAGGGAGAGAGATTGGGGTGGAAGCTTTTTTTAAAAAGATAATAGCAAAGAACTTTCCAAACCCAGAGAGTGACATCAGTATTCAAGTACATAAAGATTATAAACATGAGGCAGATTTAATCCCCAAAAACACTACCTTAAGGCACAAAATTGTCAAACTCTCAAAGGTCGAGGATAAAGAAAAGATCCTAAGAGTCACAAGAGAAAACAAACACATACTATACAAAGGAGATCCACTACATCTGGAAGCAGACTTCTTGGTGGAAACCTTATAGGCCAGAAGAGAGTGGGTTGACATAGTCAAAATGATGAAGGGAAAAAAACACATTTTTTCTCTGAATAGTAATCTAACAAAAATATTCTGAAAGCATGAAAAAGAAATAAAGACCAAAAAAAAAAATGCTGAGGTATATCATCAACACCAGACCTGTCCCACAAGAAATGCTAAAGGGAGTTTCTTTCAATTTGAAAGAAAGGGATGCTAACAAATGATAAGAAATCATCTAAAGTCCCAAAACATTGTTAATTGTTAGTACACAGTTAGACACAGAATATTACAACACTGTGATTATTGTATGTAAACTACTCATATTGAGAAGAAACACTGAAAGATGAGTCCATAAAAATAGCTACAGAAACTTTTCTAGACTTACATAGTATAATAAGAGAAAAATAGAAACAACAAACATTAAATATGTGGGAGGTAAAGCTAAAATGTAGAGTCTTTATTAGTTTCCTCTTTGCTCGTTTGTTAGTTTGTTTCTTTTTGGAATATTGCTAAATTGTCATCAGTTTAAACTAATGGGTTCCAAGGTGTTATTTGAAAGACACATGGTAATCTCAAATCAAAACCCCACAACAGATAAACAAACAAAAGAAAAGGAATTTAAAATCATATCACAGTAGGAAATCACTTTTTGAAAAGGAAAACAAAAAAGAAAGACAGTGAGGAGGAAGAGACCAGAAAACCAATAACAAAATGACAATAGTAAGTCATTATTTATCAATAAAAATACTGAAAGTAAATGAACAGAAGTCTCAAATCAGAAGACACACGGTGGCTAAATGGACGAAAAACAAGACCCAATGATTTTCTGACTATGAGAAACACACTTCACCTATAAAGACACATAAAGTGAAAATAAAGGGATGAAAAAAATATATTCCACATCAATAGAAGCCAAAAAAGAGCAGGTGCAGTTATACTTATATTAGACAAAATAGATTTCAAGATAAAATCTGTAAAAAGAGACAAAGAAAGTCACTATATAATGAAGAAGGGGTCAATTCAGCAAGAAGACATAAAAATTATTAAATATACATACATCCAACACCATAGCACCATGATATATAAAGCAATACTATTAGAGCTAAAAAGACAGACAGACCCCAGTACAATAAAAGCTGGAGCCTGCAACAACCCACCTTCAGCAATGGACAGATCAACCATACAGAAAACCAACAAAGACACATAAAACTTAATCTGCACTACAGACCAAATTGATCTAATAGATATTTACAGAACATTGAATCAAACAGCTGCAAAATACATATTCTTCTTCTCAGCACATGGATATTTCTCAAGGATAGACTATATATTAGGCCACAAAACAAGTTTTAAAGTATATAGTATCTTCTCACACCACAATGGAATAAAAATATAAACCAATAAACAGAGAAACATTGTGAACCATACAGACACATGGAAATTAAACAATATGTTCTTAAATGACCAGTGGTTCAATCAATAAATTAATAAAGAAATTTATTAATTTCTTGCAACAAATTAAAATACAAATACATCATACCAAAACCTAAGTGATATGGCCACAGCAGTGTTAAGGAGAACGTTTATAATAGTAATGTCTACATCAAAAATGTAGAAAAACTTCAAATTATCAACATAACAATGCATCTTAAAGAAATAGAAAAACAAGAGCAAAACAAGCTTAAATTAGAATAAACTAATCAAAATTCACAGAATAAATAAATTGACATTAAAAATACAAAAGATCAATAAATAAAAAGTTATTTTTGAAATGATAATAAAAATAAAAAAACTTTTAGCCCAACTATGAAAAAAATAGAGAAGGCCCAAGTAAAGTCAGAGATGAAAAAAGAGACATTACAATCAATACTGAAGAAATTCAAAAGATCATTTGAGACAATGAGCAAATATATGTCAAGAAATTAAAAAGCCTGGAAGAAACAGTTACATTCTTAGAAATGGATAAACTTTCATGATTGAATCATGAAGAAATTCAAAACCTGAATAGACCAAAAACAAGTAATGACATCAAAGCTGTAATAAGAAGTCTCCGAGCAAAGAAAAGCCTGGGAGCTGATGGCTTTACTGCTGAATTTTACCAAAAGAAGAACTAATACCATTCCTACTCAAATATTCCAAAAAGAAAGAAAAAACTATATCCAAAGTCAAACTACAAAGCCAGTATTATCTTGATACTAAAACAAGACCAAAAATATCAATAAAAGAAAACTATAGATCAATATCACTAATGAACATTGATGCAAAAATCAACAAAATAGTAACAAACTGAATTAAACAACACATTAAAACAATCACTAATCATCAGCTAGCGGGATACATACCTGTATCAAAACATCTCATGTACCCTGTAAATGTATACTTCTACTTTGTACTTATAACAATCTAAAAGAAAAAAAAAAAGAAAACTAAAGTAATAATGATAACGGTAAAAATGGAATCTATGTATCCAAATCCTTAGATATCATGCACAGAGCATTCTTTATGTATTTCATTATGCTAAGTCCATATAAGATATATATCATTATTTTACAGATGAAAAAACTAAGGCTGAAATATTAATGTCCCAATGATCACACAGCTTTAAGTAGAATATCATTTGTCTTTATAACCATCGATCTAAACCAATAACTTTTAAAATTTGGCCTATGATCAAGCAGCATTAGCTGCTGATGCCAGTGTTCAGGCCCTACTTCAGACTTGCCAAATAAGAAACTCTGGAGGTCGGACACATCCATGTGTTTTCATCAAGCCCTCCAGGTGATACTGGGACATTCTAAAATTTGAGAACCAGTTATCTAAACAATAAAAGCCATTATAAATAAAAATATCTATGCATATCATATTAATCTGCTATATCACTCTCTTATATGAACCATTCACCCAATACTCAGATTAGTAGTTCATTCTTTAGTAGATTCGTTTCCTCCATCATCTAAAACCATACCTAAAACTTGTGTATTATGTAAGAATCAATGTATGGAGAACAAAATAACTGGCTTTTGGTCTCATAAGTATCAACTAAAATCTGCAAGTCTCAGTTCCTTCATATGTAAAATAACATATTTTAACCAGATAATCTCTAAACTCAAATTTATCCCTTTGTCTAAGTTCATTCCTGCTGCTAGAACAGAATTTCTGAGGCTGGGTTATTTAGAAAAAAAAGAAATTTATTTCTAACAGTTTTTGAGGCTGGGAAATGCAAGATCACACCACTAGCAGGTTCAGCTATGCATTGTGTGCTGCTTCCAAGATGGTACCTTGATGCTACATCCATTGGAGGGGAAGAATTCTATGTCTACACATGGCAGAAGGTAAAAGGGCAGGAGATGAACACCTATCAAGTCCTTTTATAACAACACTAATCCAGTCCTGAATGCTTCAACACCTTTCAAAATGCCCTGCCTTTCAGTGCTGTTGCATTGGGGATTAATTTTCCAAAACTAAAGTTTGGGGGGACACATAGCATTCTGCTATAATTTTAGTAGTCTTGAAAATGTGAACTGTTGATTATAGGAATGTTGACTGATCCATGTCTTCACTGCACAGCTCTGGGTGGAAGAGGTGTTGTTTATATCACATTCAATATGAGTGGTACTTGTGGATGTACAATTAAGCAAAGCAGTAGTCAGTTGTTCTGGGTGATCACTCACCTTTATTACTAAAGAAAACAAACAAGAATTCCCACAAATAACTTTTAACTCCTTAGATGTTCCACTGTCAAAGACCACAAGGGCATTATTTACAGAGACAGTTCATGCAGTGAAGAGGGCAAGTAACATGATGTAAGAGAAATGACTTCAGATTTATTCTTCTATGATTTGGTTTTGAGATCTCCAGGTAATTATTAGTCTCTCTGATATTTGTATAATTTATAGAAAAAAATAGATATAAATATTATGTTACCTAATTTATAGCAGAGTAAAAAATAATTAAATAATGACTTTTATTTGAAAGCACTTTGAAAATTTTGGCCACTATTAGTATATTGGAAAGTAAACTTTAAAGACAATTCCTTCTAAGGTATTCCATAAATGTTATTTCAGTAACTCAGATGGTTTTTTCCTCCCAACTGCTACAAAAGAATAAAGATTTACTACATGTGAAAGTGATCATTTTATTGCTGTTACCATATTTGAAAGTTACACAATCAGGTGAAAATCTTGCACATTTTGTGGAGTGTGCTCTTGATTCTTTAAAGAAATAAATAAATAAAAGATTTTGTTTTATGACTCTTTGTTTTTTGTTACTGTATTTTTTTTTTTAAGATGGAGTCTTGCTCTATTGCCTAGGCTGGAGTGCAGTGGTGCAATCTTGGCTCACTGCAACCTCCGCCTCGCAGATTCAAGCAATTCTCATGCCTCAACCACCCGAGTAGCCAGGATTACAGGCACTCGCCACTATGCCCAGCTAATTTTTGTGTTTTTAGTAGAGACGAGGTTTCACCATGTTGGCCATGGCTGGTCTTGAACTGCTGACCTCAGGTCTTCTGCATCCCAAAGTGCTGGGATTACATGCATGAGCTACCGAGTCTGTCCTGTTTTATGACTCTTTGAATAGAAATATATTACTTTATTTTCTGCATCTTTTAATCTGTCAAATTTCACAATGATTGCTTCTCTTTAATCAAATTTAACACTTCACAAGCTATGATACTACAAGCCTACTTTACTCTCTGGCTTCAGGATCTTTGGACATACTCCACCCTTGTACTCGAATATTTTACCCTTCTCTTCTCATCCCCGTATTCCTTGGTCAATCTGACTCCTACTCATCCTTTAGGGTTCAGTTTAGACATCACCATCTCTTAGGTGATTTCTGGGGCACAGAGATCTGCATAAGAAAATCCTCTTCTGTGTTTGTATTAGATATTCTGCTAGGCCTTTTATATGTATGCTCTAGGTGGGCCCATTCACAAAGTGTGGGAGCAGCATTTATTACCTTTGTTTGCCACTCACACAGGCTTTTATTCTTCATAAATAATACGCCGATGCACTATATTAAATGATTTGCCATTTTTGACTTACTAACTGGAAGGACACCTTATACAAGGGCAGCAAATCTATAGTTGGTAAGGAAGCTTCATGATAGCTTGGCTGGAAACCCTTTTCCAACAGCATGTAGATTAGTAAAATGAAGTCGATTATGATATTGAAAGAGAATTTATTGGTTGGTGGCAAGTGACAAATCACAATGAACTCAAAATGAAGGTACTCTTCAAATAATATGAAGTGTCAGAAGCTGTGAGTCAAAAAAGGATTGAGGACTGGGCAATAACAAGGTTGACAGGATAATGGCAGAAGTCTTAGAAGTGGGGAAGATGAGAGAAGAGTGAAGCAACTCCAATTTTTTTTTTTTTTTTTTTTTTTGGAGATGGAATCTCATTCTTGTTGCCCCGGCTAATCTTGAACTCCTGGACTAAGGTGATCCTCCTGCCTCCCACTGAGATAACATGTCATGTACCTGAGGTTACAGGCATACATCACCATGCCCAGCTAAGAGCTAACAACATTTAGGAAAGAAAATTAATTTAATCTTGCTTAGAAGATAATAAAATAACTGAATCATTAGAGTTGTTTTGGAGTCTTCTAATTGTTCAGCTCTGTTCTAGGTCCAATGGCATTTAACTGCATGAATATTCCTGTGAGACCTGATCATTTGCCTGAGACCCTTACATAGTTATACCATTACTAGTTGTAAAAAACTGAGTGAGATTTTATTTCTTTTCCTCAAGGGTCTAATTTACAACAACTCTGCAAGACAGGAATTATTATCACTAAAACATAACTGAGGAAATGGTAAAATAGTTAATTGGCTATTTAAGGAAAAGCAGCTAGTACATAACAGAGAGAGGATTTGAACCTAGCTCTGATTCCAAAACGTAGCCTGTATTCACATAGTCTGACTTCCTTTTACTTGTTATTATTATTATTCTATTTTTATTATGAAACAGTTAAAATAGAAGAGGCAATTATAACCATGTACTTAACATGATTTTTACAAATATTAAAATAGTGCTGTATTTATTTTATAACTTTTGTTTTAAAATTATGAATACAGCTGAAGCCCAATCCCCCACAATTACACTTCCCTTTCTTTACCATAAATACTGCTTCATGTTGAGGTTAGCATGTTTTATTTTCTTGCATTTATCTATACTTATCTTAGTTCATTTTCTGATGCTATAAGAGATTATCACAGACTGAGTAACTTATAAAGAAATGAGATTTGTTTGACTTAAAGTTCTGAAGAATGGGAAGTTCAAGAGCATCGCACTGACATCTGGTGTGGCTCATACAATGTTGGAATGGTAGAAGGTAGAAATGAATGCATGAGACCAAGAGAAGAAATTGGGTGAATCTCATCTTTTATATTAGGGAGACATTGCTGTGATAACTACTCCACTACGATGACAATGACATTAATTGCCACACAAGGACAGAGCCCTCATGGCCTAATCACCTCTTAAAGACCCCACTCTTAGTACTGTTACATAGTAATTAAGTTTCCAACACATGAACTTCTGGGGGACTCATTCGAATCATAGCAATACTCTTGTAATTGTGCATACAGAAACAAACAAGGCCCAGAATGCTGAAGTGATCTATTTAGTATTAATGGTTCTCAGGATTTTTGACATCATGAAGAATAAAAATTGAAAACTAAATGGATAAATAAGTAAATGATAAATAGATACTGCTAACTGGTAGTGTGCATGTGTCAAGTAAAGGCTTTTAAAATAATATTTACCATCACACACATTATAGCTGTTGTCATTTACTTTCACCCATTTTAATTCAACAATTAGAAAATATTCTCAGTCAGCGGCCGGGCGCAGTGGCTCAAGCCTGTAATCCCAGCACTTTGGGAGGCCGAGACGGGCGGATCACGAGGTCAGGAGATTGAGACCATCCTGGCTAACACAGTGAAACCCCGTCTCTACTAAAAAATACAAAAAACTATCCGGGCGAGGTGGTGGGCGCCTGTAGTCCCAGCTACTTGGGAGGCTGAGGCAGGAGAATGGTGTAAACCCGGGAGGCGGAGCTTGCAGTGAGCTGAGATCTGGCCACTGCACTCCAGCCTGGGCGACAGAGTGACACTCCGTCTCAAAAAAAAAAAAAAAAAATTCTCAGTCAAAAGTACAGCAATTAAAATGAAATATTTTTAGCTACGTGAAAAGCCCTCTACTTTTTATTTACCTGTAATCAGTGAAAATATTTCACATAGGCTGGTAGTCAAGTCACACCAGCTTCCAGGAGCCACAGAGACAACTGATGAATAATAGAGCTGGAACCTGAACTCAAGGTTCCTGATTTCCCAGTGCAGTGCTCTTTTTATTATATTATGTTGTTAATATACATCACCTTTATGTTGTTGACCAAGGGCACAAAGTGATCTCCCTCAGAAACCTACAATAGTGTTCTATAACCAAGTTCTTTAAATAGGCCATTTGAAGTTCTCATTAAAAAGGTCACTGTGCTATCTGGATGTGATAACCAATACATCATTCTCATCTACTTAACAATAATTTGTCCCATTTTCAGATTAGTAACTGGTCATTTTAGGGTGTGAAAGTATATGATCAAGGACAGGAGAAATTTGAAATCCACAGGGATTGACAATGGGTGACTAGACAAAGCTAGGTGTAACAGCTGCCACCGAGGGACGGAGACAACTGACACCCTCCTAATAAATCTGTAGAGGGAAGCACTGAGAGTTGACAGAGGAAAGACACAGAAACATGGCTAACGGGGGGAGAAGCTGGGAACATTACATGTGGCTACCATGTGTTTCTGTCCCTAAATGACTCCGGGGAAATGGGTAAGTTGAACTGGCAAGGAGTATTCTGCTCTTGCCATAGGCCTCTGGAATCCTAGCAGGAGGAGACCTCTCAATCACCAGGGACACTCGAGTTGGTAGGGAAAGTTGCCTATGGAAGTTGTAGGGGCAGCACACCAGCTGAAGGGGACCCCAGAGAGTTTGATGCAATACCATTTGTAGGGGAGCATGGCCAGAGAATCCCATCTCCCTAGGCTCAACCTGCTTCTATAGGAAACTTTAGCCCAGGGAAACTGTTGCACCTGAATCTGCAGGTCGGTCTTGCCCATCAGACAGGGATGGTCTGACCTGAGAACCTCTTTATTTGCTCCCTTCTCCTGAGGCCCCAGCCTGGCAGCACTTGCTTGCAGAGTAGCCTCAGGTACCCTTGGGGGTCCATATTATAGCTTCTAAACTGACTGACCATGCCTGACCAGCAGAGAACTCTAGCAGAGCGACTCCTATGGCCACACACCATCCCACGAACTCCCTCCAAACACGGCAGCTTCCCTCAGACACATGTCAACACCCTTAATTGCTTTGCCAGCATGTAGGCAGGTTTTGCCTTCTTTGCCTTGCCAGCAGGCCTGTGTGCATGCACCTTGTGTCATTACTGTGTCAGGAATGCACCTCGCTGCCTCCCCAACACCTCAGCCAGAGCAGAGCATTCCCAAACTTGAGGAGTTAGAACACATATTACAGAAGTTGAGAGCTGAGTGCTGGACCCCTAAAATCTTTCTGATATGATTCCAGTCTTCTGAATCCGCCTTATACCACAATCAAACCCTCAAGATCATCAAACAGGATAAAAAAAAAATACCCAAAGGTCAGCAACTTCAAAGACTAAAGAAATATCAGTCCACAAAGGTAAGAAAGAACCAACACAGTAACTCTGACAACTGAAAAAGCCAAAGTGCCTTTTTTTCCTCCAAACAACCACACCACCTCTCTAGCAAGGGGTCTGAACTGAGTTTAGATGGCTAAAATAACACAAATAGAATTCAGAATATAGATAGGAACAAAAATTATTGAATGCAGGTGTATGTGGAAACCCAATCCAAGAAAGCTAAGAATCAAAATAGAATAATACAAGAAGTTACAGACAAAACAGTCAGTATAGAAAAGAATGTAACTGACATGACAGAGCTGAAAAACAGACTACGAGAATTTAATAATGCAATCACAAGTATTAATAGCAGAATAGAAGAACTGAAAAAAAAGAATCTCAGAGCTTGATGACTAGTTTTGTAAAATAAGACAGTCACACAATAAAGGGAAAAAAAGAATAAAAAGGAACAAACAAAACTTTCAAGAAATATGAAACTATAAAGAGACCAAATCTATAACTCACTGGAGTCCCTGAAAGAGATGGGGAGAGTGTAAGCAACTTGGAAATAATATTTCAGGACATCATCAATGGGAACTTCCCCAACCTCTCTAAAGAGGCCAACATTCAAATTCAGTACATGCAGAAAGCCCCAGTAAGATAATTTACAAGAAGAACATCCCCAAGACATATAACCATCAGATTCTCCCAGGTCAAAACAAAAGAAAATATGTTAAAGGCAGCTAGAGAAAAAGGGCAGATCACCTACAAAGGGCAGCCCATCAGACTAACAGAAAGTCTTTTAGCAGACACTCTACAAACAAAAATAGATTGAGGACTAATATTCAACACGCTTAAAGAGCATGAATTGAAACCAATAATTTCATTTCTGTCCAAACTAAGATTCATAAATGATGGAGAAATAAGATTATTTCCACACAAGCAAATGCTGAGGGAATATGTTACCACAATACATGACTTACAAGAACTTCTGAAAGAAGCATTAATATGAAAAGGAAAGACAATTTCCAGCCACTACAAAACACACACTTAAGTGCACAGATCAGTGACACTATAAAGCATCCACCCAAACAAGTCTGCATAATAACCAGTTAATATCATGATGTCAGGATCAAATCCACACAAATCATTATGAAACTTGAATGTAAATGGGCTAAATACCCCAATTAAAAGGCACAGTGTGGCAAGCTGAATAAAAACCCAAAACCCATTGGTATGCTTTCTTCAAGAGACCCGTTTCACATTCAATGACACCCACAGGCGCAAAATAAATGAATGAAGAAAAATCTACCAAGCAAATGGAAACCCATAAAAAAGGAGGGATTGTAATCCTAATTTCATAATAAAGAGACTTTAAACAAATAAAGATCAAAAAAGAAAACAATAGGGCATTACATAATGGCAAGGGGTTCAATTCATTAAGAACTAATTATCCCAAATATAAGTGCATGCAACACAAGAGCACCCAGATTCATAAAGCAAGTTCTTAGAAATCTTCAAAGAGACTTAGACTCCCACACAATAATAGTTTCAGACTTCAACACCCCACTGACAGTATTAGACATATCATCAAGACAGAAAACTAACAAAGACATTCAGGACCTGACCTCAGCACTGGGTCAAATGGACCTGATAGACATCTTCAGAATTCTGTATCCAAAAACATCAGAATATACATTCTTCTCACTACCACTTGGCACATACTCTAAAATCTATCAAATAATCAGACAAAAACACTCTTCAGCAAATGCAAAAGGACTGAAGTCATAACAACCACTCTCTTGGACAACAGTACAATCAAATTTGGAATCAAGACTAAGAAATTATCTCAAAACCATAAACAATTACATGGAAATTGAATAACCTGCTCCTAAATGACTTTTGGGTAAATAATAAAATTAAGGTAAAAGTCTAGAAGTTCTTTGAAACTAATGGAAAAAAAAAGATACAATATACTAGAATCTTTGGAACACAGCTAAGGCAGTGTTAAGAGGGAAAATTATAGCATTAAATGTTTATATTAGTCAATGTTCTCTAGAAGGAGAGAAGTAATAGGATAGATGTATATATGAAGGGGTATATATTAGGGAGTATTGACTCACAAGATAACAAGATGAAGTCCCACAGTAGACTTTTGGCAAGCTAAGGAGCAAGGAAGCCAGTCTGAGTCCCAAAACAGCAAAAGTAGGGGAGGTGACAGTGCAGTTTTCAGTCTGTGGCTGAAGGCGCAAGACTCCTTGATATGCTTTGGCTATGTCCCCACCCAATTCTTATCTTGAATTGTAGCTCCCACAATTCCCATATGTCTTGGGAGGAGCCTGGTAAGATGTGATTGAATTATGGGTGGTTGGGTCTTTCCTGCACTGTTCTCATGATACTGAATGAGTCTCATGAGATCTGATGGTTTCAAAAAAGGAGGTTTCTCTTCACTAGCTCTCTCTTTGCCTACTGCCATCCATGTAAGACATGGCTTGCTCCCGTTTGCCTTCCACCATAATTGTGAGGCTTCCCCAGCCACATGGAACTGTGAGTTCTCCATTAAACTTCTTTCCTTTGTAAATTGCCCAGTCTCTGGTATGTCTTTACTAGCAGTGTAAAAACAGGCTAATACAGTCCCTGACAGATCACTGGTGTAAGTCAAAGAGTCCAAAACCTGAAGAACTTGGAGTTTGATGTTTGACAACAGGAAGCATCCAGCCCTGGAGAAAGATGAAGCTCAGAAGAATGAGCAAGTCAGCTTCTTCTACCTTCTTCTACCTGCATTATTCTAGCTTTACTGGCAGCTGAATAGATAGTGCCCACTCGCATTGTGGGTGGATCTGCCTCTCCCAGTCCACTGACTCAAATATTAATCTCCTTTGGCAACACCCTAATAGATACACCCAGGAATGATACTTTGCATCCTTCAATCCGTTAAGTTGACACTCAATATTAACCATCACAAGGTCCATATCAAAAACTTAGAATGATCGAAATTTAACAACCTATCATCACAACTAAAAGAACTAGAGAAGTAAGAGAAAACCACCCTCAAAGCTAACAGAAGACAAGAAATAACCAAAATCAGAGCTGAACTGAAGGAAGTTGAGACATGAAAATTGATTCAAAAGATCAATGAATCCAGGAGTTGTTTTTTGTAAAACATTAATGAAGTAGATAGACTGCTAGTTAGACAAATAAAGAAAAAACAGAGACAAGGTCTAAATAAGCACAATTAGAAATGACAAACAGGATATTACCGCTGTCACAACATAAATACAAATAATCATCAGAGAACATTATGAACACCTCTATGCACATATACTGAAAAATCTAGAAAAAATAAATAAATAAATTCCTGGACACATACACTCTCCCAAGACAGAACCAGGACGAAATTGAATCCCTAAACACGCCAATGATGAGCTCCAAAATTGAATCTATAATAAGTAGCGTACTAACAAAACAACAACAACAAAAATTCAGGACAAGGTGGATTCACAGCCAAAGTCTACCAGATGTACCATTTTTAATGAAACTATTTTAAACAATTGAGAAGAAGGAACTCCTTCTTAATTCATTCTATAAGACCAGCATCATCCTGATACCAAAACCTGGCAGAGATAAAAACAAACAAAAACCCCCAAAAAACAAACAAACAAACAAACAAACAAAAAACACTTCAGTGCAATATCACTGATAAACATTAATGCTAAAATCTTCAACAAAATACTGGCAAACGAAATCCAGCAGTACAGCAAAAAAGCTTATCTACCATGATCAAGTAGGCAAGTTATCCTTGGAAAGCACATTTGGTTCAACATATGCCAATCAATAAACTTAGTTCAGCACATAAACAGAACTAAATACAAAAACCAAATGATTATCTCAATAGATGCAGAAAAGACTTTTGATAAAATTCCAACACTTCTTTTTGTTAAAAACTCTCAATAAATTACATATTGAAGGAACATACCTCAAAATAATAAGAGCCATCTATGACAAAACCACAACCAACATCATACTGAATGGGCAAAAGCCGGAAGCATTCCCCTTGAAAACTGGTGCAAATAAAGGATGTCCTTTCTCATCACTCCTATTCAACAGAGTATTGGAAGTCCTGGCCAAAGCAATCAGGTAAGAGAAAGAAAAAAATAAAGGGCATCCAAAGAGGAAGAGAAGAAGTCCAATTATCCCTCTTTGCGGATGACATGATTCTATATTTAGAAAACCCCCACAGTCTTGGCCCAACAGCTCCTTCAGCTCGTAAATATTAATAATTTTCACAAAGTCTCAGGATACCCAATCAATGAACAAAAACGACTGACATTCCTATACACAAACAACAGTCAACCTGAGAGCAAATCAGGAATGCAGTTCCATTCACAATTGCCACAAAAATAATAAAATATCTACAAATACATCTAACCAGGATGGTGAAATATCTCTACAAGGAGAACTACAAAATACTGCTCAAAGAAATCAGACATGACATAAGCACATGGAAAAACATTCCATGCTTATGAATAGGAAGAATCAATATTGTAAAAATGGCCATACTACCCAAAGCAATTTATAGATTATATGCTATGCCTGTCAAAATACTAATAACATTCTTTAGAGAACAAAAAGAAACTAATACTATTTTAAAATTCATATGGAACTAAAGAAGAGCCTAAATAGCCAACGCAATCCTAAGTAAAAAAAAAAAAAAAAAAAAAAAAAAAAAAAAAAAAAGCTGGAAGCATCACATCACATACCCCAACTTCAATGTATACTACAGGTTTACAGTAACCAAAACAGTATGGTACTGGCACAAAAACAGACACATAGACCAATGGAACAGAATAGAGAGTCCAGAAATAAGACTGGACACCTACAACCCTATGATCTTCAACAAACTTGACAAAAACAAGTAATGGAGAAAGGACTCCCTCCCTATTCAATAAATGGTGCTGGGATAGCTGGCTAGCCATAGATGGAAGATTGAAACTGGACCCCTTTCTTACACCATATACAAAAATTAACTCAAGTTGGATTAAAGACTTACATGTAAAACCTTGAAGTATAGAAACCCTGGAAGACAACCTAGGCAATATAATTCCAGACATAGGAATGGGCAAAGATTTCATAACGAAGATGCCAAAAGCAATTACAACAAAAGCAAAAATTGTCAAATGGAATATAATCGAAGAGCTTCTGCACGGCAACAGAAACTGCCAATAAAGTTAACAGACAATCTACAGAATGGGAGACATTTTTTTAAACTATGCATCTGACAAAGATCTAATTTCCAGCATCTATAAAGACCTTAAATTTACAAAAATATACAAACAACAGACAGAAAGATAGAACTAGCATTCAACCCAGCAATCCCATCACTGGGTATATACCCAAGGAATATAAATTGTTCTATCTTAAAGACACATGCACACACATGTTCATGGTAGCACTATTCGCAATAGCAAAGACATGGAATCAACCTAAATGCCTGCCCATCAATGGTAGACTGAATAAAGAAAATGTGGTATATATACACCATGGAATCCTATGCAGCCATAAAATATAATGAGATCATGTCCTTTGCAGGAACATGGATGGAGCTGGGGGCTGTGATCCTTAGCAAACTATCACAGGAACAGAAATTAAAATACTGCATGTATTCACTTATAAGTGGGAGCTAAATGATGAGATCACATAGAAATATACAGGGGAATAACAGACACTGGGGCCTACTGGAGGGTGGAGGGTGGGAGGAGGGAGCAGATCAAGAAAAATAACTAAGGGGTACTAGGCTTAATATCTGGGTAATGAAATAATCTGTATAACAAACCCCCATGAAAGGAGTTTACCAATATAACAAACCTGCACATGTACCCCTTAACTTAAAATGAAAGTTAAAAACTAGGAAATCTAGAGGGATTAAAGGAAAGCAGAATTTATGCTTTAATAACTGCAGTGGGAATGTCTAACGATTTCACAAAAGGAAGTTCAATAACAAAAGGAAACTTTTTTTTTTTTTTTAGCAGTAAAATACATTTGAAGAAGAAGACTTTCTTTGAAGGGTTTCTTTCCTCCATAACTTCGTAAATTTGGAAAGCTCTGAGGCTCATTTATTAGATCTTTATTTGCTCTAATTACATTAACTCTTTTGTTGGACACATCCAATTTCAAAAAACTTCACATACCATTTATATGCTAATTACTACAAAATGTTTATTTCCCTCCTAGGTCTTTTTCTTCAAATCCAGACTTCTATATCAAATTACCTATGCAAGATGTCAATTTTAATATATAATAATCATCTCAAACTTGATACATTCAAATCCAGACTCTTGGTATTCTTCTCCAAATCTGTTCCACTTGCAGCTTGTCTTGTTTTCACTGATGTAATTCAATTATTCTGGTTGCTCAGGCCAAAAACGTTATCTTTGACTTTCTCTCATACTCAGCATCATCCAATATGTCATGAAATATTTTTGTTTTTTTTTCAAAATACATTCAGAATCTAACCAGTTCCCATCAAATTCACCACTACCAAACCAACCCAAAGCACCATCATTTCTTGTGTGAATTGGGGAAACGCCCTCATAACTAGTATCCCTTATAGCTTCTTCTTTACCCTTATAGTCTATTGTCAACGGATAAACCCAGATAATTCTTGAAAAGTTCAAATTAGACAACCTATTCCTCTATTCAATAATTTTCAACAGCCTCAAACTTCAGAGTAAAATACAAATCTTTTAAAGTCGAATATGAGGAGCTATAAGATATAGTCATACATTCTCCCAAATAAATCTAATGTGAGAAATTATGTAATTTCAGATGTTCAAATAGCCACATTAAATAAATAAAAAAGGCTTGGTGCAGTGGCTGATGCCTGTAATCCCAACACTTTGAAAGGCCAAGGCAGATCGCTTGAGTGCAGGAGTTTGAGACTAGCCTGGGCAGCATGGCAAAACTTGTCTCTACAGAAAACACAAGAATTACCCAGACATGTTGGTGCATGCCTGTAGTCCTGGCTACTTGGTAGGCTGAAGTGGAAGGATTGTTTGATTTCCAGAGGGAAAGCTTGCAGTTGAGTCAACATTGTGCCACTGCACTCCAGCCTGGGCAACAGAGTGAGACCCTGTCTCAAAAAAAAAAAAAGAAGTTAAAAAATGGACAATATAATTTTTGATAAATTTAATGCAATATACACAAAGCATTACCTTATCACATAATCAATATAAAAATATTAATAATGAAATATTTTACATTCTCCTTTTCATACTAAGTCTTCAAATTCTGATGTGTATTTAACATTAACAGTACATTTCAATTTGAACTAAACACATTTTTGTATTTTTAATTTTTGTGTAGACATAGTAGGTGTATATATTTATGGGATATATGGGATATTTTGATCCAAGTGCGCAATGTGTAATAATCAAATCAGCGTGAATGAGGTGTCCATGACCTCAAGCCTTTATTCTCTGTATCACAAAGAATCAAACTGTACTTTTAAGTTACTTAAAAATGTACAATTAAATTATTATTCTGACTATACTCACTCTGTTATGCTGTCAAATACTAGATATTATTCATTCTTTCTAACTATTTTCTGTACCTATTAACCCTCTTCTCTTTCCCCTTACCCCCTCACTACATATTCCAGCCTCTGGTAACTATCATTCTAATCTCTATTTCCATCAATTCTATTGTTTCCATTTTTGTCTCCCACAAATGAGTGAGAATATGTGAAATGTGTCTTTCTGGGTCTTGTTTATTTCACTTAACATATTATGCTACAGTTTTATTCATGCTATTGCAGATCACAGTTTCTCAGTCTTTTTATGGCTGAATAATATTCTACTGTGTATATGTACCACATTTTCTTCACCCATTCATCTGCGGATGAACACTTAGTTTGCTTCCAAATCTTGACTATTGTGAACAAAGCTGCAACAAGCATGACAATGTAGATGTCACTTTGTTATACAGGTCTCTACGTTTCCTTTTTTTGGGTATATACTCAATAGTGGGATTGCTAGATGTATGGCAGCTCTATTTTTAGTTTTTTGAGGAAACTTCAAACTGTTCTCCATAGTTGTTGTACTAATTTACATTCCCACCAACAGTGTACACGAGTTCCCTTTTCTCTACCTCCTTGCCAGCATTTGTTATTGCCTGTCTTTTGGAGATAAGCCATTTTAATTAGGGCGAGATGATATCTCATTGGAGTTTTTATTTGCATTTCTCTGCTGATCAATGATGTTAAGCATCTTTTCATATGTCTGTTTAACATTTATACATCTTCTTTTGGGAAACGTTTCTTTTGATCTTTTGGTCATTTTAAAATCAGATCACATTTCAAATATTCAGCAACCACCTGTGGCCAGTGGCTACCATATTGGGCAGCCCAGGTCTAAGCTCTTTATTACTTCTTTGACTTCATCTCCTGCTGCTTTCCCCTCAGTCATTCAGCTCAGTGATATTCTAGTACTTTCTTATTCAGTCATTCTAGGAAGACCCCTCACTTTCTGTTCCTTCTGGTTAGATGCTTTTCTCCCAGATACCCAAATGATTTATCTCCTCACTTTCTATAACCTTTGGTCAAATGTTACCTTCTCAATGAGGTCATCCTGACTATCCATAACGATCATTCCTTCACTTTTTCTCTCCTTCCCATGCTTTGTCTACATGGAAGGGGGATCGATAATCAATATTTAAATATATAATATAATTTATGTTTAAGATTATTTAGTTCCCCAGACTAGAATGTGAGTTCCAGAGGGCAGGGAACTTTTTGGTTGTTTTCATTTGTTGCTGTTGTATTTCCAGTACTTAGAACAATACCTGATACATAGTAAATAATTATTCAATAAATACATTTATACGTTAGCAAAATATACACAATGTAGAAGTCATTACATAGCAGTAATGCCTAATTCTGGTTTCATGTACTCTGAGGCATCTACTAGTAATCTCAATAAATCCTTTCATCATTCAGTATTTAACAAATTACTGTAGTGTACTAAGTGATGGAGACATAAGGATATGTCTAAGAGAAATTATACCTGCCTTAATGGAGTATTCAGTCTAGTTAGAGACACAACCATTAAGCAAATAATCACACTAAAGAATGATTATAAACTTTGTACAATGCTGTAAGGCTTCAAACACTACTGAGAAATAAGAAGGAAAAATTATTTATATGCATAACTGATCAGATGAACCTCCAGGGAATTATGCTCAGTGAAAAAAATAGATATCTAAAGTTTACATATTTTAGGGCTCCATTTATGCAACATTTTTAGAAATAATAAAATTATGGAAGTGTAGACGGGTTAGTCTGCCAGGGGTTGGGGAGGTGAGGAGGGTCAAAAGGAAGTGGGTGTGGGAATAAAAGGGCAAAAAGAAATATCCTTGTAGTGATGGAAATGTTATCTGATATGGTTTGGCTGTGTCCCCACCCAAATGTCATCTTGAATTGTAGCTCCGATAATTCCCACCTGTCATGGAAGTGACTGGTGGGAGGTAATTGAATCATCGGGGCAGGTCTTCCCCATGCTCATGTTCTCATGATAGTGAATAAGTCTCATGAGATCTCATGGTTTTATAAAGGGGAGTTCCCTTACACAAGCGCTTTTGCTTGCCACCATGTAAGACAAAAATTTGCTCTCATTCAGCTTCCACTATGATTGTGAGTCCTCCCCAGCCATGTGGAACTGTGAGTCAGTTAAATCTCTTTTCTTTATAAATGACCCATTTTCAGGTATGTCTTATTTGCAGTGTAAAAACAGATTAATACTTGATCCATCTTGACTCTGTCAATGTGAACATCCTGATTGTGCTGTGGTGCCATAGTTTTGCAAGATGCTAGGATTGGGAGAAATCCAGTATAGGTACACTCTGTATTATTTCTTACAACAGAATATGGGTCTACTTTTATCTCAAAATTGAAAAGAAAGGTGTGGGATGCTATGAAAAGATGGAATATATCTAGTGATTAAAGAGGGCTTCCTTGAAGAGGTGACATTCAAGCTCAAATTGAAATAACATATAAAAGATAACTGGAAGTGGGAGAGGGGCACACATTCCAGGCATCAGCATCATTCTTCTCCAGTGTGGGAGATGAATTAGAGAAGAGTCAATGGTTAATGCAGGAAGATGCATTGGGTGCCCATTAATTGCTGTCTAGGCAAGAAATAACAGTAACTTTGTCTTATGTGATTACCAATGGAATGGTAATTAAATGGACTCAAATGATTCTCAGGATGTGAAATAACGTGACCGAAAAAGTCTCAAAGATAGTTGAAAATAAATTATTTAAACTTATTTAATGATAATGGCTCATATATTTTAGCAGCGTTTTAAAACATCAGATCATTGTAACTCTGAAAAGTTTGTAACTAACCAGTACAGAGTAACACATAACTTTCCCAAATTACTTTGATTTGCAACAGATGATATTTACACAAACACTAATTGATGCCATTTCGCCTCTCACACAATCAAAGAAAGTACTTCTTAGTCTTAATTGGCCTGGCCATCTCTGCTAGTTAAGAGTTGACCACTTGTTTTTAACACTCTCTGCTCCACTGACTCCTGCAAAACAACTGTCTCTGAGTCCTAATAATTTTGAAAGTTATTCCTTCCTGCTTTTTGTGGACCTACTTTCCCTATTCATTCCTTAAAAATTAATTTTCCTACAGCTCTGCTCTCAGAAAACTGACTGCCTCATTCTATACAGTATCCCCATCCTTTTGTCTTTCCTTTTGAATAAAAGGATGTGATTTCATCAGAGACATACAGGCTATGAATATCAAAGATCTATCTCTAGCCCCAGTTGCTGCACTGACACCATATTCAGGACTTAACTTCTAACTTAAGTGCTTGGTGTTCTCATCCTACATTCTACAAGGCCCTCAAACCAAACATGACTAAGATTAAATTCATCATCTTGCTTCCAAAACCTGCTCTACTTCCCTTATTCTGTATCTCGCCTAATGTCACAAGTACACCACTCATTCATCCCAGATAGAGTCTATCTTTGAGTCACCATCCCCAAAATTAACTGTTACGAATGTACAGAAAATCTTAAAGTATAATATAAAACCTACTTAGATATATTACAACCAGTTTTGTCATGACAATTTTTTTGCCATCTTTGTTTCTGATCCTTGCTTTTCATAAACAAATCTTTGGAGTTTGTCAGCATACACCCCCAAAATCACATTCTCCTTCCTCCCCTTCTAGAAGTGACCACTATTTCAATTTGATATTCATGATTTTCAAGCATGTTTTTGTATTTTAATAACATATTGATGTATCCCAAAGCATTATTTAAACTTTATGTAATTAGAATCATTCTGCACTTGTAATTCAAAAATTTAACATTTTTATTCAACTTTATGACATTTATCCACATGCTTTTTAAAATTATGTGTGGGTTTTTGTTTTATAGTACTCAATTTCACAAGTGTACCATGATCCACTTTCTTGATTAAAATTATACTTTCTTTTTAAAAACGTTTAAGTGCTACAGTTTTACTCTGAAAATGTCTCCATGTGGACATGTATGAGAGCTTCTCTAATGCATAACTTGCATTGAAATTGCTAGGTATGCTCATATTTTTCATTACTAGCTATTATTGCCTTACTCTCCAAAGGACTTGTGCATATTTACACACCTACCAAAGGTGTGTAAGCATCTCATTATCTACATAACATTGCAAATACCTGATATTGTGGGATTTTTGTATTTTCTTATCTGATATATATGTCTCATTTTTTAATACACGATTTTCTGATTTTTCATGTGTTTCAGCATGTCTTTACATATATATTAGCCACCCAAATTCTTCACTTTTGGTAAATTACACACCCTTTTGTCTTTCCTTTTGAATTTTTATGATTCTTATTTTTTTGTGATGTTTAAAATTATTCTAGATACTAACCCTTTGTCAGATAGATGTATTGCAAATAATTCTTCTGATATGAAAGATGTTTTTCTAATATTCTTTATAGTTCATTTGCTGTACAGAAGGGCTTAATTTTGTTGTATAAAAAGGCTTAACATAGCTAATGTATTACTCATTTTTAATAGATGTAAGTCTTTTGTGTGTGTTATATATAAAAATCTATTTCCATCTTGAAGTGAAAGATGCTATCTCAACTTTCTTTAAAAGTTTTGCAATTTTGCTTTTTATATTTAAATCTTTACTAAATTTGAGATTTATATTTTTCCTAGTGGAAGATATAAAATGAATAGAAATATTTTTATATATGTAATTCACTGTCCCTGTATCATTTATTGAAAGATTTGTATTGTTCTGTACTTATTTTAATATCCTTTACTTTTATATATCAGGTTTCTGTATATGTACAGGCTCATATTGTGTTCACTGGAAAATGTACATCCTTGTGATAATAACATATTCCTTATACAATATTTATAATAGCTTTGAGTATTATAAGATATATCTCCCTTTTTTCAAAATTATGCTGTCCATTCTTAATTTTTATATATCTACATATATTTTTGGATCTATAAGTAAAATTTTATGTTTGTCAGTTTTCAAAATTTTTTTTAGAATTGTGAGGGGAACTGCATTGATATAAAATATTATTGTCATGTATGTCATGTTGTCTTTCCTTCCAAGTAAATAGTGTATCACTCCATTAAGTTTTACATTATATCTTTTACTACATGTTTATAATTTATCCCAAAATACTTTGCTCAATTTTTAAGTTTTATTCCCTGGTACCATGTATTTTTGGTTTCTATTATAAAAGGAAACTTTATTGTTTATTTTTGGCGCATAGAAACTCAGATGAGTTTTATATTTTAATAATTGTATTCATCAATTTCTTATGCTCCCTGAACATTTCAAATAGCCTTTAAGTCTCTTGAACTTTTTCTTAATCTAGATGACTATTTAATCTGCAAGGAATGGTAGTTTTTTCCTCCAATCCTTAAATGTATCCCTTCTTTCTCTTTAAAAAAAATTATCTTGCTTCACCAACGAAGATTTTTTAGTTCAGTGTTACATAGAAAAATGATAGACAAGATGATTTTCTCATTCTGCTTTAAAGGGAAATTCATTCAATATCCCCTAGAAGATATACTCTATCAGCTTAAGGATATTCTCATTCCTTTCTTTATTTGCTATGCCTTTGTGTTAAAATTATAAATGGGTTTTTAATTTTTTGTCAATTTCTCTTACTCCTTTAACCTGTAAATGTGGTTAATTATGGAAGTAGGTCATTAATGTGAAAACATCCTTGACATTTAAGAAGAATCCAATTTGTTCATATATCTTAATTGCTTGATTAATTTCGTTATTATTTTACTAAGGATTTTAAACTTATTTATATTCCAAAATGAAGTGACCTATGATTTTTTCCTTCACGGGTTTTACTTGTTTGGTTTGGCATTGACATAAACCTAGTCTAATAAAATAGGTTATAAAGCTTTACTTCTTTTTTTCCCTCCTTTCATTTCCTTGCTTTTTAGCCACTGACACTACATCACAACATATCTCTTTGTTGCTGAATGCTTGCTGTCTGAATTCTCCAGTATTATGATTTGTACATCTCCTTCCATTACTTAACATCATTTGGGCCCAGATATAAGACACAGGGTAAGGCAAAATTGAAGAGCCAGTCTTGGATTTAGGGCAAGGACCCTCTAGAAAGGTCATAGTAAAAAAGTAAAAAATAATACAACAAAATTAGAAACTGCTCTACTTTTCCTAAGATGAACATATGAAGATAAAAATAAGACACTAGATGTAAGCATGCACCGAAAACTTTAATGTTCAGTACAAGAGCCAGACACATTATCATTACAGGTTTATATTATAAAGAAAATGTAAATATTGACCGGGCGCGGTGGCTCAAGCCTGCAATCCCAGCACTTTGGGAGGCCGAGAGGGGCGGGTCACGAGGTCAGGAGATTGAGACCATCCTGGCTAACACGGTGAAACCCCGTCTCTACTAAAAAATACAAAAAACTAGCCGGGCGAGGTGGCGGGCGCCTGTAGTCTCAGCTACTTGGGAGGCTGAGGCAGGAGAATGGCGTAAACCCGGGAGGCAGAGCTTGCAGTGAGCTGTGATCCGGCCACTGCACTCCAGCCTGGGCAACACAGCGAGACTCCGTCTCAAAAAAAAAAAAAAAAAAAAAAAAGAAAAGAAAATGTAAATATTGTTTCACTGACTTCATAAATTATTTTGGGTTAATTACTGTGTTTGGGACAAGGCTGTTCAATTATGTACCAGGCACTGTCCTTGATATTTAAAATAAACCTTTGCTTCTTTATGAAACTCCAAAACAAATTTGTGACTCTTCAAAAAATAAAATAGAAAAGGAGGGAGCTCTTTCCAAATTATTCTATGAGACCCTTATCATCTAATGGCAAAACTAGACAAAGACATCACAAAAAGAGAAAAACTAGACAACAGTATCTCTCATAAATTGTTTACATAATAATAGTTTGGGGTGGAAAACTCATTGTACACTCTTAGGTTCTGTGGCTGGCATAAGAATTAAATGAACATAAGACAGATTAACAGGAGAAAAGCATACAAATTTATTTAACATTTTTTTACAGTTACATGGGAGTCCTCAGAAAGGAAATGAAGAGTAGAAGAAACCATTAGGCACAAAAGCTTATCTATATTTTTATACAGAGAATGATACATTTTGGGGATGTGACAAGACAAGGGTCTTGGGCTAGGGGCAGTAATTGTTAGACAGTAAGTATAAAATGGCTGAAAATATGGCCGAAACCAATGAATATAAAGGTTGTTTTATTAAGTTTGTTTGTACAGGTCTATTCTGGTGTTGACTCCAAGTATCTGGTGATAAGAATGTTCTCTTCCTGGTACAAGGAGGGCGCCTTTCTCAAGAGAAATGGTATGAACTGCTTTTAAGTAGAAATGGGAGGTCAGAGGCCAGGCACGGTGGCTCATGCCTGTAATCCTAGCACTTTGGGAGTCCGAGATGGGGAGATTGCCTGAGCTCAGGAGTTCGAGATCAGCCTTAGCAAAATGGTGAAACTCCGTTTCTACTAAAATAAGAAAAATTAGCAGGACGTGGTGGCGTGCACCTGTAGTCCCAGCTACTCTGGAGGCTGAGGCAGGAGAATCGCTTGAATCCGAGAGGCGGAGGTTGCAGTGAGCCAGTGAGCGGAGATAGCACCACTGTACTCCAGCCTGGGTAAGAGAGAAAGACTCCACCTCCAAAACAAACAAGCAAGCAAACAAACAAACAAACAAATGAGAGGTCAGAGAGCCCTTCCTGCCCTTGCTATTTCTCAAGTGCCTTCAGCTCAAAATAATCAATATTCCCAAGTGGTGTATTTTGGAATGGCATGTTCTGAATCACTTAACTAGCAACTTATACCTAACAACATTTTTAAAAAAGAGTATACATTTTGGCCAAAGGAGATATATCCAAGGAATGTAAGGTTGTTTAAACAACCAAAAAGCAAAAAACAATTAATATAATACACTGCATTAATAGAATAGAATAGAATTTATTCCTATGACAAGGAATAAAGCAAAATATCATTTTTTAGCACAGCTATTCATCATTGTAATGGATAATTTATCTAGGGCGATCAGGCAAGAAAGAGGACTAAAATCCATCCATATTGCCAAGGAAGAAGTAAAATTATCTCTATTTGCAGATGACATTGTCTTATATTTAGAAAATCTTAAGGAATCAACAACAGCAACAAAAAGCTATTAGAGCTAGTAAATAAATGTATCAATGTTGCAGGATACAAGATCAATGTGTAAAACTCAATGCTATTTTTATACATGGCCAATGAAAACAGTGAAAATGACATTAACAATACAATTCTTTTTATAATGATATCAAAGGGATAAAGTCATTAGAATGAAATGTAACAACATAATTGCAAGACTTGAACACCGAAAACTACAAATCATCACTAAAGATATTTGAAGACCTACATAAATGAGGAAGTCATCCATGTTCTGAGATTGGAAGATTTGTTATTGTTTACAGTGTTAGCCAAATTGATCTATAAATCAATCACAATATGGAAAAGCTGAGCCTAAAATCTGCATGGAAGTGCAAGGGAACGAAAATAGCCAACACAATTTTGAAAAAGTACTAATTTGGAGGACTCACACTTCCTGATTTCAAAACTTTCTACAAAATTACAAAGATAAAAACACTATGGTACTGGCATTAGTATAGATATATAGATCAATAGAACAGAATTAAGAATCCAGAGAATCTCATACATCTATGGCCAATTGTGTTTTAATAAATGTGCCAAGACCATTTAATGGAGAAAAAAATAGTCTTTACAACAAATGGCAATAGGGCAACTAAGTAGCCACTTGCAAAACACAAATTCTTCTTTTCCCTCATTCCATATGTAAAATTTAACTCAAAATAGGTTAAAACATAAATTTAAGAGCTAAAAATATAATTAATAGATAGAAATGGTTAACTGTTTATGGCCTTGAATTTGGCATTGGTTCCTTAAATACGGAGGCAAAAGTGAAGGAAAAAAAAAAAAATAGAAACATTGGAGCTTATCAAAATAAACAAACTTTTGTGTTCCAAAGGATACTATCTAGTATATGAAAAAACTCACAAAATGGAAAAATGTATGCAAAATGTATATTAAAAAGCATATAAAGCATATATATGATAAGGGTTTAATATCAAGAATATAACAATAATTGTTACAGCTCAACAATAAAAAGACAGATGACCCAATTTAAAAATGCACAAATGAGTTGAAGAGACATTTCTCCAAAGAAGATATACAAATGGCCAACATGCCCATGAAAAGATGCTCAACATCATTAGGCATCAGAAAAATGCAAATCAAAACTTCAATGAGATACTGGTTCACATCCACTAGAATAGCTATAAACAAGCAGACAAATAATAAAAAGTGTTGGTGAGGATTTGGAGAAACTGAAATTCTCACACATTGCTGGTGAGCTGGTAAAACAGTATGACCACTTTGTTAAACAAATTGGCAATTTTTATAGGAACCTAACAATCTCATTCCCACACAGATATACAAGACAATAAAAAATATATGTCTGCATGAAAGTTTGTACTTCATAACAGCCATTAAATGAAAACATTAACCATTAAATGAAAACAACTCAAATGTCCATTCACTGATGAACTTCTAAATACAATGTGGTCTCTACATAAAATGGAATATTATTCAGCCATTAAAAGAAATGGAGTACTGATGCAGTCTACCATGTGAATAAACTTTAAAAACATTAAGTGAAAGAAGTAAGTAACAAAACTCACATATTATGTGGTTCCATTCTTATGAAATATCCAGGATAGGAAAATCCACAGAGACAGAAAACAGAATAGTGATTGATAGGGACTGAGGGTAGAGGAGAATGGAGAGTGAGTGCTAACAAATATGAAGTTATTTTAGAGTGATAAAAATAGTCTGAAATTAAATAGAAGTGATGGTTGCAAAACCTTGCGAGTATAAAAACATTGACTTTCATACTTTAAAAGGTGAATTTCATGGTTTATAAATTATGTTACAATAAAACAGGAAAACATGTAAGCCATGGATTTTCCAGATCTTACCTATAGAATAATCTGGGCCTGGTGTGTGCATATGTGTATGTGTGCGTTTGTGTGTGTGTATGTGTGTGATTGTGAACCACTGATTCAGGTCTTTATTGTTTATAATTGTATTCACTTTTCTATTTTATATTGTCAGTTATGAAATTTCTAAAGAAAATAGTCTATTTTATCTAATTCATTGGCATAAAATCATGTTTAGTATTCTCTTTTAATGTATTATGTTTTTTCACTCTAGTGAAGAAAACCAAAATATGTCACCCCAAAATATATCTCTTTGGCATAAAAATTATATTTGAGCCTAAGGCATTTCATATGTATGTGTGTGTGTGTGTGTGTGTGTGTGTGTGTGTGTGTGTATTACAAGAAAAGTTATTAGAGGAAATAACTTAAATTTGTATAAAACTAAAATCATACATACATCAGTATGGCGCACAGGAAACATACAAAAATACATTCTTACATATAAAATTTAAAAAAAATTCTTCATACTGAATGCAGAGTTAGCATATTACATGTTTAGACCTACACCCAGTTTATGTCCCTTGTTTTGCATACCTAATCAGTTTGTTCACAAACCTAACTCATCAAAAGAAGAAGCCAATTTCATTCATATACCAGCAAAAATAACAAAATCAACAGTGTCTTTCTTCTTCTCTCCCCTGAATGATCATTAACACTAGACCCACATTTTCCAAGCACAGTGCTCACATGGAACTGCTGAGATCTTTGTAATTCCCACACCTTTCTCAACCAGACCAATGTCAGGACTTCTTTACAGAATGCAGGAGTGTCATAAATCCTACCAACTGATTATTCCCTTGAGAACCACAGCTTATCTTCTTGGTAGACACTATTAACTCCTTTATGCCTGTGTGGGTGTGTCTGTATATCCAGTGTGTGTTTGGGAAGTTTTAATCAGTAAGCTGTTGCTTCAGAAACTTAAGGAGGTGGCATTCCTACTCTGACCCCAGAAGACCTTCTGCTTTTACAACAACTAGCTGCTTCTTAAAAGGAAACTTAATTTTTCATCATAGTTTTGTGTTTACCAGGTGCCGTATCTGCAAAGTATTGTTAAAAGCATGAGTTTAACCTCTCTTGACATTTAACGGGGTGACCACATACAAATATTAAAAGCTTTTTAAAAAAATCCCTAAACTGTTATTGATAATAGGAAAGCTCATTTTGAAGCAAATTTACCTTAATGCTAATTTTCAGGTGTGTTAGTAAACTCACTTTGCCTTTTTTATTTTTATTTATTTGTTTATTTGTTTGTTTATTTATTTATTTATTTATTTATTTATTTATCGAGATGGAGTCTTGCTCTGTCACCCAGGCTGGAGTGCAATGGCGTGGTCTCAGCTCACTACAACCTCTGCCTCCTGGGTTCAAGCAATTCTCCTGCCTAATCCTCCCAAGTAGCTGGGACTACAGGCACATGCCACCACACTCAGCTAATTTTTGTATTTTTAGTAGACACGGGGTTTCACTCTTTTGGCCAGGCTGGTCTTGAACTCCTGACCTCGTGATCTGCCCACCTCGGCCTCCCAAAGTGCGAGAGCCACTGCGTCCAGCCCTATTCACTTTGTCTTAGGCATTTAACCCATTCTTCTCAATGCTACCAGAATAATCTTCCTGAATCACAGTTATGATGTTATTCTATTGTTCAAAATATTTTATGACTTCCAGTTGCATGCAAGGTAAAATTAACTCATCTTAAAGTCAGTTATTGAGAGCTTTCTCTGAGCTAGAAATCAAGGAGATGAAAAAGAAAAAAATGTCAAAATTACTGCCTTCAAGGAAGTCACAATGAATGGGGAAAGAAGATATTGATGAAAAAGTAGTACTTTAGGTGCCACAATGTAAATATACTTAGGATACTGTGTGACCACAGAGGAGAGAGGGTTACTAGAACCTGGGGGTAAAGAATGGGAGGAGGAGGAACAAGGCGAGGGAATTAGGTAGATCTTTACAGAGTTGATGATAGTTTAACTAAGTTGTAATAACTTATTAAGTCTTCTCAAAAAAGATGAGAGAGTTCATTCATTACAAGTGATGGAACTGAGGCAGAATAGGTAGTCAAGGAAATATCCACGTTCTTAGAATGCAGTAACTGTGGTGACCTTACAGTCAATAAAATAAGCCTCAGTATTCACACTGTAATTGAGTTCATTCAAGCAAAGCTATCTTTAGAAGTGACTTTCCCCTCTAGAAAGCATGCACATTTTGTAACCCTTTGCTCCTTATTAAAAAAAAAAACAAAAAAACAAAAAACTCCTGGGGTGTTTCAGGAAGAACACCAAGACCACCAAAAACTGTTTCTACAAAGTGCCTGAAAAGTATTAAAAAAAAAAACAAAAAAACAAAAAACTCCTGGGGTGTACCCAGAGGAACACCCAGAACATGCTTACTAGTAACACCCCTTTCCCACCTCCTTATGAATAATCATGTAACACTCCCACAAAGGTAGTCTCCCTGATGCCACTCTTTGCTGTCTCGTCCTTATGCACAGCCTACCTTGAATTCTCTGTCTCAAGGTACTGTCTATTCTGCACCTAACTTACAAAATATCATTTTTCCTTTGCAATAAATTAGTCTATGCTGCACTTCTTTTGCTGTGTGTCTCTTTTCAAAATTATTTTAAACTAAGAAGACAAGAGCTAAGGTGTTACATCAGCTGTCAGTAGAACCACTTTGGGGCAAAACAAAGTATATTTGTCTCAAAAGGCTTGAAGCACATAGGAAATGTTACTGGTTCTGTTGTCTCAAAGGAGACAGAATACAATAAAGAGGTGACTGGTGATCAGTTTGGGAAAGTGGGCAAGGAATTATCCAATTCCTTGTCCAATTCCTGAGACTTAAGTACAACACCATGGGTTTAAACAGAATCCTTACATGCATAGATTGGTTTTTCAAAATGATAGATCTTAGAATGTGAAAAATGGACTAGAAAAGACTGAAGGTGGAAAAACCAACTAGAAGCCTGCTTCGGTGATTCAGTTAAGAAGCAATAAAGGCCTAAATTTTGGAAGCAGTGGTGTGAAAGGAGAAGAGGTAGATCTATCAGAGATTTGAAAAATAAAAATGAAATGACTTGGGGACTGATTGGAGGTAGGATGTGAGTTGAGTTAGAGGTGAAGCGTTTAACATAACCTTCAAATTTCTGATTTGGAGAACTCTAACTGGGTAACAAAGATAGAGAATAGAGAAGACGGAATGCCTTCAGAGAAGAGTGCTAGTTGGAGTTTGAACATGTGGAGTTTGGAGATGACCATTTACTGATGATTAGAAGTCTCTCCATGGTCTGGCTTCCATTCTCCCTTACAGCCTCCTTTCTTATTATATTTTTTTCCCAGATTCTGTATTGGCCATACTCATTGTTTCCAAAAGCAAAAACAAAAACAAACAAACAAACCAAACTGCTGTTTCGTTTCTCTATGTTTTTGTTAAAAAAGAATAGTAGCTTTGCTTACTAGCAGGGCTCTCCAATTTATGAATTAATTCAGGCATGCATTAGAAATATTTATGGAGCACCTATGATATGCCAGGTCTTATTCTAGTTGTTGGAAATACCTCAGGAAACAAAACAAACAAAACCTCTCTTGTCAAATTTCTCTAAATATGTTTATAAACCTCAGAACATCTTTCACAAACATTTAAAAAATTATATCAGTAAGAATCAGTCTTACTATTAAATCTCTACATAGCACTTTGCTCATCCATTTTAGTACATGCAATAGTTTATATTTAACTGTGTGCATATCCTATAGACAAATATTCTCCAATATAACTTGCTATGATGACAGAAATGATTTAAATTGCACTGTCCAATACAGTAGTCACTATAATATAGTTACTATACTGAGCGGCAATAAAACTAATATATTGGCTATTGTACACGTGGAATGCATATGATGTGACTGAGAAACTGAATTTTTAATGTTACTAATGTTAAGTAATACAAATTTAATTAACCACACATTGCTAGTAGTTACATTTTACAGTACAGTAGACTACAAACTCCTGGTGGGCAGGGACAAGAATTTTCATCTTTCAATATATTATGCTGGTTAATTATGTGAGTTTTGGAATGCTACATAGCTGAATTAGAATTATGATTTTATTACTTGTTAGTTGGTGACCTTAGACAATTTATTTAAATTTCATGTACCTGAACTTTCTTAACTCTAAAATGAGAATAATGGTGTCAACTTCTGAGATTGTTTTGAAGTTAAAATAACATTATTGGATAAATTTTGCTTCCAGGAAATTTGATTTAAAAAACCAATATTGTTAAAATGTCCATAGTACCAAAGAAACCTACAGATTGAATTCAATCCTTATCAAAATACCAATGACATTCTTAACAGAAATAGAAAAAAAAAATCTCCTAAAATTTGTATTGAACTAAAAAGACCCAGAATAGCCTAAGCTATCTTGAGCAAAATTAATAAAACTGGAGGTATAACATTACCTAATGTCAAAGTATGCAAAGAGGTATAGTAACCAAAACAACAAGGTACGGGCATAAAAACAGACACATAGACTAGTGGAAAATAATAGAGAACCCAGAAACAAATCCATATCTCTAAAATAAATTCATTTTAGACAAAGATGCCAAGAATATACACTGGGAAAAACATAGTGTCTTCAAAAGAAATGATGTTGGGAAAATCAGTCATCCATATGCAGTGGAAAGAAACTAGAACCCCTATGTCTCACCATATACAAAATCAAAATGAAATGGATTGAAGACAAAAATCTAAAACCTCAAACTATGAAACTACTACAAGAAAATTTTGGGGAAAATCTGCAAGACATTGGTCTGGTCTAGGCAAAAATATTTTGAGCAATACTGCAGAAGCACAAGCAACAAAAGTAAAACGTCAGAAAATACGATCGCATCAAGTTTGAAAGCTTCTGCAAAACAAATAAAGCAATCAACAAAATGACTAGATAACCCAGAGGGAAAAATATTGGCAAATTACCCATCTGACAAGGGATTAATAACCAGAATATATAAGGAACTCAAACAACTCTATAGGAAAAAAATAAAAAATCTGATTAAGAAATGAGCAAAAGACTTAAATTGACATTTCTGAAAAGTATACAAACTACAAACAAATGACAAACAGGCCTAAAAAACGGTTATCAACATAATTGGTCATCAGAAAAATGTAAGTCAAAATTACAGTGAGATATTATCTCCCCTCAGTTAAAATGGCATATATCCAAAAGACAGGAAATAAATAACAAATTCTGGCAAGGATGTGGAGAAAAAGGAATTCCATACACTGTTAGTGGGAACGTAAATCAGTACAACCACTATGGAAAACATTTTGGAGCTTCCTATATAAAAATAAGTGAAAATAGAGGTATATGACTCAGTAATCCCACTGCCGAGTATGTACCCTAAGGAAAGGAAATCAGTATATTGAATAGATACCTGCACTTCCATATTTGTTGAACTACCGTTAACAACAGCCAAGATTTGAAAGCAACCTAAGTGTCCATCGATAGATACATGGATAAAGAAAATGTGGGACATATACACAATGGAGTATTATTCAGCTATAAAAAATGAAAGAGATCCTGTTATTTGCAATAAATAAGTAAATAAATAAATGAAACTGGAGGTCATTATGCTAAGTGAAGTTAGCCAGGCACAGAAAGACAAACATTGCATGTTCTCAATTATTTGTGTGAGCTAAAAATCAGAACAATTGGACTTATGGAAATCGAGAGTAGAAAGATGGTTACCAGAGGCTGGGAAATGTAGTCGGAGGTTGAGGAAGAGGTGGGGACAGTTGATTGTTACCAAAAATAGAAAGAATAAATAAGACCTAGTATTTGATAACACAACAGGGTGACTATAGTCTATAATGACTTAATTGTGCATTTTAAAATAACTAAAATAGTATAATTGGATTGTTTGTAACACAGATAATGCTTGAGTGGATGGAGACCCAATTTTCCATGATGTTAGTATTACACATTGCATGCTGGTACCAAAATACCTTATGCACCCCATAACTATATATGCCTACTATGTACCCACAAAAATTAAAATTAAAAAGAGATAATGAGAAAGAGACAGAAAAGAGAGTGGAAGAAAATGGGGAAGCATGGAGACCATGAGAGAAAGGATCTAGAGAGAAAAGAAGTGGTCTATAAGAACTTTTCAATACAGCAGAATAAACATTACAGCACTTTATGGGAAATGTGTGACATCATTGCAAGAAGCACCATCATTGTACTCAAATACTAGTTTTGAGATTGATTAGAAATTTATTATATTGAATTAATGACCGGCAAGGACCAGGGGAAATATCTGTAGGAGAGGGAATATGTTGCTCATTTTAGTATTAAAACTTTTGTGTAAAGTCATTTAACAGTCTTGAGAATCTAGATAGAAGGGGGCAAAAGGTGAGTTAATGATCAAGGAGGGAGTAAGTAAAAATTCATGGCATGTGTCTCTTTCTCAATTGAGAGCCCCTGGCAACATTAGTCTCTGGTTATATTAGTGCACATGTTTGGAGATGAGGGTGATGTGAGAGGCAGTGCTTACAGGAGGGTAGGAAGAGAGCAAAAAAAACTTATTAAAATTTTAAAGTCAATGTTTGAACCATACAAAATTGCCATTTTAATTCATTAAATGAATGGATATGGACAATTTCTTGTCTTTCCACCTAATATATGAGCAATCACTTTATAACTCTAAAAATTCTATCCAAATATAAGAAATTATTCTGAAACATGTGACGATCCAAAACGGGGAAAAGTTATTTGGGATCAGAGCACCTCAGTTATGGTTATAGTTCTGCCCTTTCCTAGCTGTGTTACCTTTGGTGAGTGACTTCACCTCTCTAAGTCTTCTCTTTTATAAAATCAGAATATTACATTTATCCATGCCATAGCCAACTTCGAAGGGCCTCTGTGTAAAAACAAAATAAGTTATTTTATTTAAAAGTGCATGGCAAAGTGCACTATGCTATCTAAATGCAAATAAATCTTGACAAATGCTGTTCTCTTCATATATATTAAAACACATTGTGTTGATTTTAGTTGTGAGTTTTTGGTTTTTGTTTTGTTTTGTTTTTTGAACTTTTGTTCTAATGTTTTCCTTTAGTGGAATTTGAGAGAAATACCTCAACCATAAAAAGAAGATTTTTGTTGTTCTTTCTAAGGTTGCAAGTTTTTTGAGGGATTGGAGGAGAAAGGAAACATGACTCCTGCTATATGAGAAAGATAAGTTTAACATTCAATACTAATGGCAGGAATCCCACGGTCTCTCTTTAATCGCCCTCAAAAAAATCTTTCTTTGTTTTCTGTTCCTTTTAAGGCCTAAAGATACAGCAAGCTTTCCTATTAAGTAAATCTGTTTAAACACAGACAGCTTTGGGCTTCTTTTCAGCCTGTGTCATCATCTCTACTGATACGGAGGAGTTATTTAGTGTGTCCTTCAATTATTTGGCAAGTGACCAAATTACATGCATGTTTTTCTACTCGTGATCATCATTAAATTTTTTTTCATTATGCTTGTCAAAGTTAGAAAAGCTTTAAAAGTACTTAAGTGGATAAACATTTAATATACTTGTAGGTTGTTCTTTATTAAGAAGATTGTGCTGTGAATTTTACTTTGTTATCTGGACAGTTTAGAAGGAACAATCAGTACTCTAGCTCCACTCTGTCTTTATAACTATTTTTATCAGGGTAGGGAGGGTGTCATGGCCAGTACTGCTGTCTCCAGTTAGAGACACTGAGATTGAGCAAGACTCTGCCTGTACAAAAAGGAGACAAAACAAAACAACAAAATCAACAGTCGTCAAACAACAGACAGCATTACGAAAAACATCAATTGGTATAGAGTACTAAAACAGGTTTCATAATCAATACACTTACATAAGCATGTTTGTATCAATGTATATTGATATCTCTCTCTCTCTCTCTGTCTCACACACACACACACACACACACACACATCCATCAAATTATAATGACTAAATTTGCCTTGCTACAGGCTATTTTGCTGGCTATATGTAACCATAGAATTAGTGATGTATATGGATGATTTATTTCTATTGTGATGTGAATACTGCCTTTTCAAAAACTAGACTTAAGATTTTATGATAGTTTCCTAGTAAGTGGATAGAATCCTAAACCAATCTTCACTTCCATATCTGTTATGTTCAATTATATTGCAAGATATTGCCATGTGGCATTAATTGCCTTGTTTCATAGAATCAATGAAATGTATCATGTATATATGTATTTATTCCTATTTAAATAATTGGTAGAGAGATGCAGCACTATCTCTAATCCCCCTGATTTGATAGATAAAATGTCAGAGAAACCTCTGTCTAATTTTTTGGCTTGCCTAAGAGTCAAATGTGTTACATTTATATAAGCATTGGATGCATAAGATAAAGAATTAACAAAATCCCTGTTATTGGTTGCTCACAAATGTGTATTTTGCATTACTTCCAATCATGGCCCATGTACTGCATGCAATCTCACTTACTTATCACCTCATTTCACACCAATATTACTGCTATGTCTTCACTGATTCTATTAATCCATTATTGATTCCATTATTTTCCCACCTGCACCGCTATAGATTCATTTCTGTCAACTGCTTATAAAGCACATCTTTACTTCCTTAAAAAATGTGACTTAAATTTACTCATCTAGGACATATTGTTCATTGTATAAAAGTGAATTTGATCATTTCTTTGTTTTATATTTCCTATGAAATATTTCTTTATTGCTAAGCCATTGTTTTTTAAGTGTTCTCAAATGATTATAATTATCAGGGGAATGTAAGATAAGTTGGCATTCACCTGATAGTGAATTGAAGAAAATTTTATTAGTCACTTGCATATAGAAGCCACTGTGTTGGGGATTGTAGAGGAAAACAAAAAGAATAAGGAATGCCGGCACCATAAAAGGCAGAATTAAACAACCATTAAATGGATGAGATGAAAAATGCTATGAATGAATAGCAGAAAACAAGTTTATTGAATTAACTATGGTAAGCTGTATTTATATTTTTTTCATAAAGTCCTATGATGCACAAGCTTTTAATTTTTTAATTTATTTTAATTTAATCGCACTTCAGGAATATTTGCACTAATATCACAATGCCCTTTAAACCATCTTTTTATAATATTAAGTATCTCAGGTTTCTAGTCTTCCTAATTATTTAAGAACTTTGAAGATATGGTCATTCAAACATGAAAATGTCTATATAAAGTTGATTTCAGAAGTCACAAACTTAAAATCCTAGAGCTGCAGGGACATATAGTATATAAAAATCAATGAATAAACAGGCTATGTGAAGGAAAAATAGAGATTAGTGGGAACTATGATAAACTGAAGTCCCGTGTCCTTTTTAAAAGTGAAATATTCTATCTAGCTCCAGTCAATTTTTGTTGGGTGAGGAAGGAAATCCACTATTGCCAAATCTTTTCATTTTTTAGGAGGAGAACCTCTTTAAATTGGATTTTATGTGAAATCTCTCCATTTTAAACTGCCAACAAATGACACAAAAACATTTTTTAAAATGTGTAGGTCAAACAAACATATCTGTGGCAATATTTGGCCCATAAGGTAATCATTTTCAGTGTCACTTCTAGACAAACTAGTTAGGTACATCAACTTGATCTTTGACAATTCTTGTTCTTCCCTTGAATCCAAACACAACATGGAACTCAGTATCTCCTGGAGGTTGGCAAGAATAGAAGAAAGAGTATTGAACTGAGATTCAGATGGAATGAGTTTAATTTTTTTTCTATTTCTAACTCATTTTATGACTCTGTGTCTTCTAGGATCTTAGTTTTCCTTTCTATAAAATGAGAACATTGGATTATACATATGCATAAGCTTTTCTAGCCTTAAAATTCTGTGATTCTCAACTTCTTGCAAGTAAAAATGTATCTATACTGTTTTAACTTTATCAGAGTATTTATAACTGAACAGTAATATATTCATCTGGTAAACTCACTCCTGGTAATTTGTACCCTTCCAAAATAACATACTGCCTTAATTCAATGAGAACATGTGAAAGATCGGTAGTTGTGTTGGGATTCTGTAGCACAGTGACATTCTATCAGATAGTTCTAGTTCAGATATTCTTAAAAGTGCTTATTAGCATACAAGAATATTTTACCCTATTTCAAGAAATCCTACAGGTTTACAACAAAAAAGTCATACATCAGTAAAATGAGATGATATGATAGATTTTATAATAGATCCTTGGTGATTCGGTCTTGTGGTTTGCGATTTTCTCTCTGCTGATTGCGTATATTCTCAATAAACATTTATTGAACTTTTTTCTGATAAGCCATCCAAAATTAGACAATAGAAATTATTGAGTCTTCTGTTCATTCATCTAATATTTATTGCTCATCTACTATGTGGCAATTGTGACATACTCCAACCATATCTACCATAGAAGGAACACAACCAATACTGATCTACTCAATTACTTTGTTAACCTCATTCCCTCACAGTAGAGAAAATTTCGTTTTTACTAATCTTTCTCTTTGCTTTTCTTTTTCTTCTTCTTTTTTTTTTTTTTTTTTTTTTTTTTTTTTTTTTTGCATTCCAGAACATATACCATTTCCGAAATCAGATTAATCAGCCATTCTCTAAATAGCCTCACCTCACTTTTAGGTGGTCTAAAAATGTGTACTATATTCTGTCACTCATTTCTTCTGAGTTGTTATGTTCCTTGAAAAGTGTATCACACATGGAAAAATATGTGTAGTTAAAAAGGGCTGGGCAGGGTGCAGTGGCTCATGCTTGCAATCCTAGCACTTTGGGAGGCTGAGACATGCATATTGCTTGAGCCCAGGAGTTTGAGATCGGCCTGGGCAACATGGCAAGAGTCTATCTCCACAAAAAAAAAAAAAAAAAAAAAAAAAAATACAAAAATTAGCTGGACATGGTGACACATGCCTGTAGTCCAAACTACTGGGGAAGCTGAGGTGGGAGGATCACCTGAGTCCAGCCTGAAATGTTGAGGCTGCAGGGAGCCATAATCACACAACTGCACTCTAGCCAGAGTGACAGAGTGAGACTCCATTGGGAAGGAAGAGAAGAAGAAGGGGAAGAAGAAGGAGGAGGAGGAGGAGGAGGAGGAGGAGGAG
>NW_012100043.1:812808-821668 GCF_000951045.1 Mandrillus leucophaeus
AGAAGAAGAAGAAGAAGAAGAAGAAGAAGAAGAAGAAGAAGAAGAAGAAGAAGAAGAAGAAGAAGAAGAAGAAGAAGAAGAAGAAGCAGCAGCAGCGGCGGTGGTGGCGGCAGTGGCGATGGAGGAGGAGGAGGAGCAGCAGCAGCAGGAGGAGGAGGAGGAGAAGGAGAAACCAATCTTACTGAAATTATTGCAAAAAATCTGAATGAAGAAACTCTTTCTTAACTCATTCTTTGAAATTAGTATCACCCTGATATCAAAAATCAGCCAAAGACACAATAAAGAAAGAAAACTACAGGCCAATATCCATGATGAACATAGATGTAAAATTCCTCAACAAAGAGAATCTAACAGCACATAACAACAACAACAAAAAAATACATCACGATAAGTGGGTTTTATTCCAGGGATGGAAGATTTGTTCAACATATGCAAATCAATGTGATTCACCACATAAAAAGAAGTAAGAACAAAAAACATATAATCATGTCAATAGAAGCAGAAAGATATTTTGGTAAAATCCAATATCTTTTCCTGATAAAAACTCTCAACAAATTAGGCATCAAAGGAACATGACTCAAAATAATAAGAGCCATGTATGACAAACCTGCAACCAACATCATACTGAATGGGGAAATGTTGAAAGCAGTCTCCCTAAGAACTGGAAAAGAGCGAAGATTCTTTCTCACCACTTATATTCAACATGGCACTGGAAGTCCTAGACAGAGTAATAAGGAAAGAGAAAAAATATAAGGCATCCAAATAAAAAAAAAAAAAAGAAGTCACATTACCTATGTTCATTGATGACATGATGTTATAACTAGAAAACCCTAAAAATTTCTCCAAAAGAGTCTTAGACTTGATAAATGTGCCCAGTATGGTTTCAGAATACCAAATCAATGTACAAACATCAGTAGAATTTCTATACATCAACAATGTTCAACTGAAAACCAAATAAGGAACTCAATTCCATTTAAAATAGTCACAAAAAATGAAATATATAAAAATACCTTTAACCAAAGCAATGAAAGATGTCTACAAAAAGAACTACAAAACACTGATGAAGAAATCATAGGTAATACAAATAAATGAAAAAGCAACCCATGCTCAAGGATTGGCAG
The DNA here is from genome assembly GCF_000951045.1 of Mandrillus leucophaeus. Taxonomy (NCBI): domain Eukaryota; kingdom Metazoa; phylum Chordata; class Mammalia; order Primates; family Cercopithecidae; genus Mandrillus; species Mandrillus leucophaeus. The sequence continues at coordinate 813,930 of NW_012100043.1, forward strand.
AATCAATATCATCAAAATGACTATAATGTCCAAAACAATCTGTAGATTCAGTGCAATTCCTATTACAAACATAATTTTTCAAATAATTAGAAAAAAATTCTAAAATTCATATGGAACCTAAAAGGGCCTGTGTAGTCAAAGGAATCCTATGCCAAAAGAGAAAAGCCAGAGGCATCACATTACCTGACTTCAAATTATACTACCAGGCTATAGTATGCCAAACAGTATAGTACTGATACCAGAATAGTCACATAGATCAATATAACAGACTAGAGATCCCAGAAATAAAGCCACATACCTTCAACCACCTGATTATGACAAAGCCAGCAATAATTAACAATGAGGAAAAGACACTCCATTCAATAAATAGTTCTGGGAAAATTGGATAGCCACATACAAAACAGTGACACTATATACAAAAATTAACTCACAACGGATTAAATGTAAGATCCAAAACTATAAAAATATATAAGAAAACCTAGGAAAACCTCTTCTTGATATTGGCCTAGGCGGTTGATGTATGACTAAGTTCTCAAAAGCAAATGCAACAAAAACAAAAATAGACAAGTGGAATTCAATTAAACTACAAAGTTTCTGCACAGCAAAAGAAATAACAGAGTAAACAGACAACCTACAGAATGAGAGAAAATATTTGTAAATTATACATCCAACAAAGAACTAATATCAAGAATTTGCAAGGAACTCAAACAACTGAAGAAGTGAAGAAAGAACCCCTTAAAAAGTGGGCAAAGGATTTGAACATTTTTCAAAAGAAGAAATACAAGTGGCCAGGAAGCATATGAAAAAAATGCTCAACATCACTAATTAGAGAAATGCAAATTAAATCCACAATGAGATACTATTATACGCAAGTCAGAATAGCTATTATTAAAACGTCAAAAACCAGAGATATTGGCATGAAATTCAGAGAAAATGGAACAGCTATGCACTGTTGATGGAAGTGTAAATTATGACATCCTGCATGAAAAACAGTATGTAGATTTCTCAAAGTACTAAGAGTAGATTTACCATTCAACCCAGCAATCCCACTACTATCTATCCAAAAAAACATCATTTCATAGGAAAAATATCTGCACTCCTGTGTTTATTGCAACACTATTCATAATAGCAAACACATGGAGTCAATCAAAGTGTCCATTGCTCTATTAGTTCTTTCTCATGCTACCATGAAGAAATACCCAAGAATGGGTATTGATAAAGAAAAGAGATTTAATTGACTCACAGTTCCACATGACTGGGAAGACCTCAGGAAACTTACAATCATGGCAGAAGGCACCACTTCACAGGGCGTCAAGAGAGAGAATAAGTGCCGAGTGAAGGGGGAAGTCCTTTATAAAACCATCAGATCTCGTGAGAACTCACTATTATGAGAACAGCATCGGAAAAACCATTTCCATGATTCCATTATTTCCACCTGGTCCCACCCTTGACATGTGGAGATTATTACAATTCATGGTGAGATTTGGGTGGGGACACAAATCCAAACCATATCAGTCACTGAATGATTTAATAAAGAAAATGTGATATATGTACATGACAGAATACAATACCACCATAAAAATAATGAAGTAATGTTCTTTGAACAAAATGGATGGAGCTGGAGGTCGTTATTCTAAGTGAAATAACTCAGAAACAGAAAATCAAGTTCTGTATGTTCTCACTTATAAGTAGGGACTAAGCAATGGGTACATGCGGACATAAATATGAAAATAATAGACACTGGATAATTCAAAAGGAAAAATGTTGGAGGGTGAGGATTGAAACATTAACTATTGGATACGATATTCACTTTTTGGATGATGGGTACACTAGACGCCAAAAGCTCACCATTACACAATATATTACTGTCACAAACCTGCACACATACCCCTGCATCTTAAGTAATAACAATAAGGAAAATATGTACACTTATTACACCTCTGTGACCCTGCCAAAAAACTAAAGTGCCATGAATATCATAACCCAGATTTTCAGGAAAACTAAGATGATCTCTTTCACTTAACTTTCCAAAGCTTTTTGTCACTCTTGCTGTGACACTTATTAAGCATCCTATATCTCAAAGATTAGTCAGGAAACCCGACTGACTCAGAGCATCAACCTTTTCTTGCCCTAATTTCTCTCCAGCTCTGGCCTTCTCCCGAGATAGTGGTGAGACCATAAACAGTTGGAGCAACTCCTTTCTCTGGGGCCTTGATGGAGTACAGGCCTATGGCACAGTTCTTATTCTGTCACCTTTGTAGGATCACACAACCACAGCTGATATTCCTTTTGACATTTCTTTTTTGTCTTTCGTTTTTATTATTTTACTTTAAGTTCTGGGATACAATTGCAGAATGTGCAGGTTTGTTACATAGGTATACACGTGCCATGGTGGTTTGCTGCATCAATCAACTCATCATCTACATTAGGTATTTCTCCTAATGCTATCCCTCCCCTAGCCCCCCACCCCCGACAGGCCCTGCTGTGTGATGTTACCCTCCCTGTGTCCATGTGTTCTCATTGTTCAACTCCCACTTATGAGTGAGAAGGTACGGTGTTTGGTTTTCTGTTCCAGTGTTAGTTTGCTAAGAATGATGGTTTCCAGCTTCATCCATGTCTCTGCATGGAACTGGCAGTTTATCAAATGGCAATTTAATTCACAAAATGATCTTAAAAACAATCAAAGCCATGGATGACATGGTTTAGAGGGAGAGGAGGATGTGGACTCTGCTTCTATCCAAGAGATCCATTGATTTAGTTATTTGTGGAGTATATATATTAGTAAAAAGAAGTTTGTTATTACTGTTCTTGTGTTTGTATGTTCAATTAGAAAAGTATGTGTTTGTGTCTGCATTATTTATATATAAGTACCTCTCTAGTTTGTTTTGTTATTGTCATTTATCAAACACTTACTGAGTGTAAGGCTCTATACTCAGTACTTTAATCTTAACATCAACTCTTTGAGTGAGTTGTTATTCTTTCCATTTTACAAAGGAGTAGACTGAGACTGGAAGAGGTAAATAACATGTTGATATTAAACCTCTTTAGAGGTAAAGCCAGAATTTTAATTTCTTTACATTTGACTCAAAGAAGACTTGTACCTTTTACCATTGCATAACACTGCCTCACTGTGGTAAAGTTGAGTATAACTAAATTATAGCGTATTTGCAATAAGCTAGCTAAACTTGCTGTATAATGAGAACTTACCCTAAATCTATCATTTTTCAATATAAAACATCACTGTAAATGTGCCTGTTTTGTATGTTAATATGAATCAGGGTTTCTATAACAAACCTATAACAAGCTTGATTTTTTTCTGAAGAAATGTTGATATGATGCTCTTAAAAATTAAGACCCAAACATGTTTTTTGAATATTCAAAATTACTGATTTTTTTTCTTGGTGCTCTGATGTACTCACATCAATGCAGAATGAAAAAAAAAAAAGATCGAGGGTCACCCGAGGGGTAGGAGACATACCATTGATTAAAAAAGATTAGTTGATGATAGCCATATTTTTGTTAAATATAAACACTTTAAACCTATTGGCAAACAAAAAACCAATTCTACATAGTTTTGTGGACACATTTAGTAGCTTAATAATTTGATTTATCTTTGATTTGGGGAAAGAAATTTGTGGGTTCTTTATGAGAACAGGAATATGAATAGTCCTATGCCTGAGCAAAAGACAAGGGGCCATATTTTGGTGTGCTTGCTTTGAAGGGACCATATTAAAAATAGAGCTCTCTCATCTATTTGCCAAAGGGCATGAGAAATGTCCGTCTCTCCTGTGAGTCATGACATTCAAAGCCAAGCTTATTCTTCCTCATATTTACAAGATTAGGTCAATCTGAGCCATTCATCTAAAAATGACCCAAGTAAGAGAAAGAAAGCTCTCACAGGGATTGGACACTATAAACTGAAACAGTTGGAAAGAGGTGGCTGGACAAATTTCAGCTCCTTGACATTTGGTCTATCATCCAAGAAACTGTGAAGGTACCATCTTTGTTTGCTCTTTTGACAGAATATTGATCGATTGTGATAAATATGATGGACAGAACTTAAATGTTTGGAGCCAAAGGATCTTTAGAGAACAGGTTTGGCTTTCATGGCAATACTGTAAAATCAATCAGCTGAAATGCATTTGAAAAGGGGCAGTTTTTATCCCCATCAATAAAAAAAATTAGAAAGAGAGGGAGGAAAACTAACATTATCTTTTCAGATTTTCTTGTTGGGGTGATGATAGTATTTAATACCACATTTTTATTTATGCATTTCTTACGAAAATCTGAAAGGGCCAATCTGTCTTTTATTGTGGAAGCATACTCATCATAGACATGAAAAGAATAATCAATAACGTGTAAACACAATGGAGAATTAGGGAGAGGTTCAGAAGGAAGAATAAGAGCTACACTGAGAAACATCTTTAATTCACCTTCCTTACCCTCACACCCTAGACTGTTGTTCCTTCTGGTGCAGAACCTGATATTCATAAGATGGGATGAAGATTAGAAAAAATAGCATCAAAGTTAAAGCAGTGTTTTTTTTTTGCTTCCTTTTATGGATAGTCTAAGAAGAAGAGATGAAATGATGGTCACTTAAGCTGCAAAAATATTTGTACAGAAGTGTCATAGGGGTGTCTCTTAAAACAGTATTGATTGCTACAATAATTCACCTGTACTAGAAATGAACTGCCAAATATCACTTTTAAAAGTTACATATAGAAATGCAAAAGCATTTATCATTATTGCTCTTATACAGTGGCCATCATGCCAAAGCTTCTGAATTCTTCATTGCTTTAAGAGCACATAGCTGCAAAATAAAATGGCAAAACGCACAATGTAAATATGGGATAAAGCACTTTAATGTCATTTAGCAATAAATAGCAAGAAATAGCTGTTCTTTGATATTTGTACATGATATTTTGCAATTCAAAAGATTCTGATTAACCTTTTTAAAATAAGATATATTCAAGTGTCTCCAAATAGTTGTATAAATATTATAATTCAACAAATTCCAAGTTATGTCAGATATATATGTAAATATACCATATATACGTGTGTGTGTGTGTGTGTAAAGACTTATGGAAGCAATTTCCACAGTTTGGGGAAAAAGGATATTTTAAAATGGAAGTACATAGAGGACGAAGGCTAACATATGAGTCCCATTCTTAATAGCTTTTCATTTCCGTAAAGAAAAACATACACAGAAATGGGAAAATTCGCATAAAAGCAGGTAGGTGCAAAGATTATTTTTGCACATGTTCATCAAGTTTCTAGTGTCTGCCAGAAATATACTAGTCACTATAAAGAATACATTAGAACACAGAGTAAGTGGAGGCAAATAGGTGAAACAACAAGCAGGCAAAGGAGTAGGTGTTCCAGTGGTAAGTGTGTGTGTAACTGCTAAGGGAAACAGTGATGTGGTCATGGAAAGAACACTGATCTGGCACTCAGGTTAGCATCTTGTGTGTTCTCAACCTGGTTATAAACTGGTAAACTAGTAACTTTTGGCAAAATCTCAAGCAAAGAATTTAAGTTACTTTTAGGAGACATGACCAGAAGGAATGAAGAAATTAATTTTAAACAATGTCAAAGGTCCTGATTGGTCATCCTGTATAATCTCTATTTTCATATAGAAATCCTTTCTCTAATATTCATGACATATGGTCATTATTTGCTTGGTTGCTATTTGCTTGAACAATTGAGATAAAGGAACTTCCTATCTAGAAGACAAGACAACTCATTTGTAAAAATATTTTGAATCTTAGAAAACTATCCTTTACATTTCATCCAAATGTAAAATCCTTTGGGTTATCACCACATTTTCGAGCTTTTTGTGTGTGTTACTGTGTGCATATGTAAGCAGAAATGGAGATCTTTACATTAATCATCTTAGTCTATTAAGGACAGTTTGAGTCAAAATTGTATAATAACTGTGTGTTTTGTTTGCAAATTATTGGCAAATTTGATAAGCTTTCACTTCTGTTGTTATCTAAGTCACCTACAGAGAAAGAGTCAAATGACATATCAAAAAGAAACCATTCTCCTTATTGCTCTTCACTCTGGAGAAAATCTCATGCAACTAAATGTCTGTCTCTATACTTAACAATGTGTTTTTGTAAAAGTATGTCATATATTTTATCTTTTCAAACTAAGCTAGGAGCAGTCTCCATGGCTAAGGGTAATTATCTACGATAACATTCTAAATCTGGTAAATTTTAGGCCATATAGAGTTTGCTTAGGTCTCATATTGCTGAGATATGAATTAATTATCAACATAGTAGGCCCTTCATCATAAAGAAGATCAGAAGACTCTAAGTTCACCTTGCTTAAGAACTCAGCCTAACTGAGGGGATACACATTAAATTGTGACTAGCCAGCAAAATACGAGCATTTCCCTTGAGACACTTTAAATGTGTGAAATGGAGTGGAACATAGGTGGAATGAAGGACAAATAAAAATAAATAGCAGGAAAAAAGAAGATAGAGAAGATAAAAGTCGCATTATTAGTTCGGTAAAGTCAAACTTTTCTGATCACAGTGGTGTGAAACTAAAAATCAATAACAGGAGGAAAAGTGGAAAATTCATACATGTGTGCAAACTAAACAACACATTCCTAAAGAATAAGTCGGTCAAAGAAGAAATTAAAAGGGAAGTAAAAAAAATACAGAGGATACAGAGAGACAAATGAAAATGGAAGCATAGATGCCTAAATGTATGGAATGCAGCAAAAGTAGTTCTAAGATTAAGTTTATAGTGATAAACTTCTACTAGAGGTAAAAGCAAATATCTCAAATAAACAATCTAAATTTACACCTAAAAGAACTAGAAAAAAATTAAAGTCCAAATTCAGTAGAAAAACAAAATAAAAATAATTAGAGTAGAAATAAATGAAATAGAGACTCAAAAAAAATCAATATAAAAGATCAATGAAAGTAAGAGGTGGTTTTTAAAAGGTAAAATCAGTGAACTTTAGCTAGACTAAGAAAAAAGAGAAATAGATAAAATTATAATATGAAGAAGAGACATTACAACTTATACCACAGAAATAAAATGATCGTAAGAGTCTAATAGGAACAATTATACAGCAAAAACTGGATAACAGAAGAAATTGATACATTTCTAGAAAGATATAAACTTCCAAGACTGAATCATGAAGAAACAGAAAATCTGAACAGACCAATAATAAGTAAAAAGACTGATTCGATAATCAAAAATCTTCCAACAAAGAAAAGCACAGGACTCAACAGCTTCACTGGTGAAATCTACCAAATTTTTAACAACAACAACAACAACAACAACAAAACACTAATCCTTCTCAAATTGAGGAGGAGGGAATGTTTTCAGACTTATTTTATGAGACCGGCATTACCCTAACACCAAAACCAGAAAACTATACTACAAGAAAAGAAAGTTTGGCTGGGCGTGGTGGCTCACGTCTGTAATCCAGGCAATTTGGGAGGCTGAGGTGGGTGGATCACTTGAGCCCAGGAATTCGAGACCAGTCTGGCCAACAGGGAGAAACCCTGTCTCTAATAAAAATACAAATATTAGCTGGGCGTGGTGGCGCATGCCTGTATTCCCAGGTACTTGGGAGACTGAGGCACGAGAATCGCTTGAACCTAGGAGGCAGAGGTTGCAGTGAGCTCAAATCATGCCACTGCACACTAGCCTGGGTGACAGAGCAAGACTATAAGAAAGAAGGGAAGGGAAAGGAAGGGAAGGGAGGGGAGGGGAGG
>NW_012100043.1:821806-830710 GCF_000951045.1 Mandrillus leucophaeus
AGGAAGGAAGGAAGGAAGGAAGGAAGGAAGGAAGGAAGGAAGGAAGGAAGGAAAGACAGTTTACAAGCCAGTTTTTCTGATAAGCATAGAAGCAGAAATTCTCCATGAAGTACTGGTAAAGTGAATTCAACAGCAGAAGAAGAGGATTACACATGATTAAGTAGGATTTATCCCTGGGATGCTTTAACTTACCCAAATCAATCAATGTGACACACCACATCAACAGAATGAAGGATAAAAACTATACAATCATCTCAATAGATGCAGGAAAAAACATTTGAGAAAATTCAATATCCTTTTATGATAAAAACTCTCAGCAAATTAGGCATAGAAAAAATGTATCTCAAAATAATAAAGGCCGTATATGACAAACCCACAGCTAACCTAGAAAATGTGAAAAAATAAGTTTTCTCTCCAAGACCAAGAATAAGACAAGGATACTCACTCTTACCACTTTTATTCAGTATAGTACAAGAGTTCCTAGCCAGAGAATATGGTCAATAAAAAAAATTAAAATATATCCAAATCAGAGAGGAAGAAGTAAAATTTTATCTGTTTGCAAATGGCACGATCTTATAAACAGAAAACCCCAAGGATCTACCAAAAATAATCCATTAGAACTAACAAATAAATTCAGAAAAATTGTAGGATACAAAATCGATATGTGGAAATTAGTAGTGTTTCTACACACTAACAATGAACAATCCAAAAAAGAAATCAAGGAAACAATCTCTCATTACATCTATTTAGTCCTATTTAATGCAATAGAATAAAAAAAAAAATTCTTAGGAATAAATTTAACCAAGGAGGTAAAAGATCTATACACTGGAAACTATAAAATATTTGCAAAATACATTGAAGAAGATATAAATAAATGGAAATATATCTGGTGTTTATGAATCCTAGAATTAATATTGTTAAAATATTCATAACGTCCAAACAGATCTACAGATTCAATGTAATTGCTATCAAAACTCCAATGACGTTTTTCAGAAGATGCTCGAAAATTATCATAAGCATCATTATTTGGTTAAATATTCACTAAGTATCTTTCCTGTGCTAAGTTTTAGAAAATAAGGCAATGTAAAATGGGGTATCTTCTGTGACGGAACTGAAAATCTGGTTGAACAAACACTGCACATACATAAAGATATTAATTACAGTGCAAGGAACTAGATGCTGTGAGTAAAAGAGCATAATGGGCTATGCTATTGGGAGGTCAAAGAAGGAATAATTCAGGAAGTCAAAGATGATCTGTGAATGCTTACGAGAGAAGAAAGAGGGGTAGGAGTTAAGTACAAAACAAGTAGAAAGTACTAGTCTACATTTTAAAATGTATCTGGTGTATATATAAATATTTATTTGAATTTAACATATAAAACTATGCTGCCACTTCTATCCCATTCTTTCTTTTATTTTTTCTCTTATTGAGATATAATTCAAAAGACATATGTATTATTTTAAAATGTACAATACATAGTGTTTAGTATACTCACAAATTTGTTCAACTCTCACTAGTATCTATCTTTGATCATTTCCTTACCCTCCCCCACATAACCTATATTAGCAGTTTTTTCTCATTTTCCCTCTCCCCAGTCACTAGCAACCACTAATCTATTTTCCGTCTCTATAGATTTGCCTATTCTAGACATTTCAAAAAATTGAATCATACTATATGTGGTCTTTCGGAACAGATTTATTTCACTTAGCATAATGTTTTCATAATGTTTTGCATCTGTGGTGCAAAATGTATCAGTACCTCATTCCTTTTATGGCTGAATAATATTGCATTTGCATGGATATATCACATTTTATTCATCCATTCATCAGCTGAGCATTTTAGTTATTTCCGCTTTATGGCAATTATGAATGATGCTATGTATGAACATTCATGAACCAATTTTTGTATGGATATATATTTTCAGTTCTCTAGAGTATATACCTAAAAGTGGGATATAACGCACCTCTATGTGTAACTTGTATAACTTTTTGAGGAACTATAAAGCTGTTTTCCAAAATGGCAATAGCATTATTTATTTATCACCAAAAATGTATATGAATTCCAATTTTCCACATTCTCACCAGCACCTCTTACCGATTGACATTTTTAGAATAGACTTGCCTGTAGATACAAAGTGGTACCTTATTACATTATAGTTTTGATTTGCATTTCCCTGATGGCTCATGATGTTGAAAACCTTTTATGGGACTATTGACCTTTTGTGTGTCTTCTTCAGAGAAATGACTATTTAAAATCTTTACCAATTTTTAAAAAATGAATTGTTGCTTATTTACCAAAGATGTCACCATTTTAAAAATAGAATTTATTTTTTGAATAGTTGATTCACAGCAAAATTGAGTGGAAAGTATAGAGTGTTCCCATATACTTATCGCCTCTACATATGCATAATCTGTCTCACTATCAACATTCTACCCCAAAGTAGAATGTTTATTACAATCAGTGAATCTACACTGACACATCATCATCACCCAAAGTCCACATTTTATATTAGGGTCACTCTTAATGTTGTACATTCTATGATTTTGATACATGGATAATAATATGTTCACACTATTACAGCAACACAGAGAGGTATCACTGCCTCAATATTCCTCTGTGTTCTCCCTCTTCACCCCTCCCTCCTCCTCACCCCTGGCCAACACTGAACTTTCTACTGTCTCCATAGTTTTGCCTATTATGGAATGTTATATAGTTGAAATACTACAATATGTAAACTTTTCAGATTGACTTCTCTCACCTAGTAATATACATTGAATATTCCTCAGTGTCTTTTCATGACTTGATAGCTCATTTATTTTTAGTGCTTAATAATATTTCGGCTGGGCACAATGGGTCACTCCTGTAATCCCAGCACTTTGGGAGGCCTAGGCGGGAGGATCACTTGAGGCCAGTAGTTCAAGACCAGCCTGGCCAAAATGGTGAAACCCCGTCTCTACTAAAAATACAAAAATTAGCCAGGCATGGTGACACAGGCCTATAGTTCCAGCTACTCAGGAGGCTGAGGCAAGAGAATCCCTTGAAGGCAGAGGAGGAGGTGGAGGTTGCAGTGAGCTAAGATTGCACCACTGCACTCCAGCCTGAGCAACAGAGCTAGGCTGAGTCTAAAAATACATATATTCTGTTGTCTGTATGTACTATAGTGTAATTATCCATTTGTCTACTGAAGGGCATCTTGGTTGCTTCCGCAGTTTGGCAATTATGAATAAAGCTGCCGTATATATCTGTGTACAAGTTTTTGTGTGGATATACATTTTAACTCCTTTAAACATCTATCAGAAAGTATAATTGCTGCATCCTTTGTTAAGAGTATGCTTAGCTAAGTAAGAAACTGCCATACTGTCTTCCAAGGTGGCTATACCATTTTGCATTCTCACCAGCAGTGAATGAGAATTCCTGTTCCTCCTAATTCTTTCCAGAATTTGTTGTTGTCAGTGTTTTGGATTTTGGTCATTCAAATAGATCGTGTAGTGGTATCTCATTGTTGGGGATTTTTTGCAATTCTTTAATGACATATTTAAAACAAGTACATATTAAAAATATTGGACAACTTTTAACATGTTTACTTGTTACGTATATATCTTCTTTGGGGAGGTATCTGTTGAGATATTTCATATATTTATTAATCCAGTTGTTCTTTTTTATTGTTGAGTGTTAGGTGTTCTTTGTGTACTTTGGATAGCTTTTCCTCTTTAAAAATTTTGTTATTTATCACTTTTGATTGATTTGTGTTGTTTATATGTTCGGGATACTAGACTTTTATACTTTTTCTGATGCTATGCATTCTCTTTTTACTTTCTTGATAATATCATTTGATGCACAAGTTTGTAATTTTGAAGAGTTCTGAATTATCTATATTTTCTCTTGTTGCTTGTGCTTTACATATCATATATAAAAAACCATTGCCTAATCTATAATAGTGAAAACTTACCTCCATGTTATCTTCTAAGTTTTAGCTCTTCCATTTATGTCTTTGATCTACTTTCAGTTAATATTTGTATATGATTTAAGAGTTCAAATTCAATGTTTTGCATGTGGATATTCATTTGTCCCTGCATCATTTGTTGAAAAGACTATTTTTTCTCTCATTGAAGAGTCTCAGCAACCTTGTTGAAAATCAATTAAACATAAATGCATAGGTTTCTTTCTCTATCCTCAATTCTATTTCATTGATCTTTATGTCTACTCTTTTGCCTGCACAACACATGTTTTTTACTGTAACTTTGTGGCAATTCTTGAAATTGTAAAGTAGGAGCCCTTGAAATTTGCTCCTCTTTCTCAACATTATTTTAGATATTTTGAGTCCCTATTTAGAGAGTTTATTCTGGGTTCTATATGAATTTCAGCATTACCGTGTGAATTTCTGAAAAAATCTAGTGTGGATTATAATAGACTTTGCAATGAATCTATAGATAAATTTGGAATGCATTGCCATGTTAACACTATTAAGTCTCCCTATCCAATAACGCACAACTTTTTTTGTTTATTCACATTTCCTTCGATTTATTTCAATGATACCTTACTGTTTAACTTGTACAAGTCTTTTACTTATTTGATTAAATTTATGCCTAAGTAGTTCATTGTTCTTGTGTTATCAGAAATGGTATTGTTTTCTGAATTTCATTTTCTGATTGTTCATTGCTAGTAATTTTGGGTACTGATCTTGTACTCTGCAACCTTGCTCACCTTGTTCATTGGCTCTTATATTTCTGTGGTGAATTCATTTGGATTTTCTGTGTATATGATTATATTACCTTCCAGTAGAGAGTTTAACACTTTTTCCATTCTTTACATTTCATTAAGACTAAAAGTTTCTACCTGAAACTTCCACTACAATATAGAATGGAAGTGGTAAAAGCAGGCATTCTTGCCTTGTTGCTGAAGTTAGGGGGAAATCCTTTGCAATTATTAAATAAGCTGTTAGCTGTATGTTTTTCATATTTTTTAAAAAATCAAGTTGAAATAAGGAAGTTCCCATTCACACCTAGTATTAAGAGTCGTTTATCATAAAAGGATGTTGATTTTTTTTCCAAATGTTTTGTGTGGCTATTGAGATGATCATGTTTTTTATTAATATCATGCTGTATATTGATTTACTTTTATATATTGAACCAACTTTACATTCTTGGAATAAATACCATGTGTTTCTTCATGGTATATATTTCTTTTATATGTTGCTGGATTTGTTTTGTTAATGTTTTCTTAGAATTGTTGTGTTTATATTTATGAAGGACGTTGGTCTATACATTTGTTATCTTGTAATGTTTTTGTCTGATTTTGATATCTGCGTAATACCGACTTTATAGAATGACTTGCTATGTGGTCCTACCTCTTCTATTTTCTGAAAAAAAATTTGAAAGGAGTTGGAGTTAATTTTTTGCTTACTGTTTAGTAGAATTTACTAGTATTACTAGTAAAGACATCTGGTCCTGGACTTTCCTTTGTGGGAAGTGTTTTGACTGCTATTTAAATTTAGTTGCTTGCTATTCTATTCAGATGTTCTTGTTCTTCTTGAGTCAGTTTTAGTAGTTTGTGTTGTCTAGGAATTTTTACATTTCATTAAGAGTAACTTATTGGTATACAATTCTTCATAGTATTCTACATAATACTTTTATATATATAAGAGCAGTAGGAATGTCATTGCCTTCACTGCTAATTTTATGAATTTGAGTCCTTACTCTTTTTTTCTTATTAATCAAGCTAAAGACTTGTCAGTTTTGTTGATCTTTTAGAGCAACAACAAGATTTTGCTGATTTCTTGTTTTTTAAAATTATCTATGTCATTTATTTCTGCTCTAGCATTTATTATTTTTCTTTTTCTGCTTGCTTTCTATATAGCTTGCTCTCCTTTCTCTAAGGTGGGCATTTACATTACTGATTTAAAGCTTTATTTTATAACAGGCATTTAAAGGTTTATTGTTTTTCTCTTAGCATTGCTTTAACTGCCACCCATTGACTGTGGTATACTATGTTTCATGTTCATTCATTTCTAGTATTTTCTTATTTTTCTTGTGATTTCTTTCTCGAAAAGTTATTTAAACTTCATTTTAAAAAAATTTTCCATAACTTGTCAATTTCACAAATTTTCTCCAGTTACTGATTCAAATTTTATTCATTTTAGTCAGAAAATTATTTTGTATTATTTTAATCTTTTAAATTTATTTAAACTTCCTTTAGAGCATAACATATCGTCGGACATTGGGAATGCTCCATGAGAACTTGAGAAGAATGTGTAATCTGTCTTTGAGTAGAATAATCTATAAATGTCTATTAGGTCTAGTTTTTTTGTACTAAAGTCTCCTACTATTTATCTTCCATCTAGTTGGGGTTTTTATATTTTAAAATTAAGGTATTGAAGTGTCTAAAAATTATTATTATTATTATTATTATTATTATTTTAAGATGCAGTTTCCCTGTTGTTGCCCAGGCTGGAGTACAATGGTGCGATCTGTGCCCACTGCAACCTCTGACTCCTGGGTTCAAGCGATTCTCCTGCCTCAGTCTCCCAAGTAGCTAGGATTACAGATGTCCACCACCATATCTGGCTAATTTTTTTGTATTTTTAGTAGAGACGGGGTTTCACCATGTTGGCCAGGCTTGTCTCGCACTCCTGACCTCAGGTGATCCACCCACCTCGGCCTCCCAAAGTGCTGGGACTACGCATGTTATTTCTTTAGACATAGTTTTCTTTTGTTCCCTGCACATATTTCAAGTAATTGTTTTAAAATCTTGTCTCTACGTTCATATCTGGTCTTCCTCAGGGAAAGTTTCTATTTACTGTTTTATTTCCCATGCATAGATCATGCATTCTTGTTTCTTTGCATTTTTTGTAATGTTTTTGATAACCAGATATTTTATATAAAGTAGCAACAATAGAAATCAAATTCTCTACTTCTTAAAGTTTTATTTTTGCTTCTGTTTACTGATTTTGCTATTCTTCTGTTTAAGTGACCTGACTCCACTAATTTTTAAATTCTGTATTCTTTATATTGTCTGGCCATTACAATCTCTGTTCAGACAGCTTCATGGTCAGCTAATGATTGGGCAGATAGTTTCTTAACTGCATAGAACCAGTAAGTCTCTGTCTTTGCCGATGGGCTCCATATGAATACTAAAACATACCTTTAGTACTCAGCCAAATTGGGTGTTTTCACTGTTCTTTTGGATATTTGGCTGTTTGTTTATTTATTTCTTTATTATCCTTTAAGTTCTAGGATACATGTGAACAACGTGCAGATTTGTTACATATGTATACATGTGCCATGTTGGCGTGCTGCACCCATTAATTCGTCATCTACATTAGGTATTCCTCCTAATGCTATCCCTCCCCACTTCCCCTCCCCACAACAGGCCCTGGTGTGTGATGCTCCCCTTCCTGTGTCCAAGTGTTCTCATTGTTCAGTTTCCACCAATGAGTGAGAATATGCGGTGTTTGGTTTTCTGTCCTTGTGATAGTTTTCTCAGAATGACAGTTTCCAGTTTCATCCATGTCTGTACAAAGGACATGAACTCATCCTTTTTTATGGCAGCACAGTATTCCATGGTGCATATGAGCCACATTTTCTTAATCCAGTCTGTCATTGATGGACATTTGGGTTGGTTCCAAGTCTTTGCTATTGTGAATAGTGCCACAATAAACATACATATGCATGTGTCTTTATAGCAGCATGATTTATAATCCTTTGGGTATATACCCAGTAATGGGATGGCTGGGTCAAATGATATTTCTAGTTCTAGATCCTTGAGGAATCGCCACACTGTATTTCACAATGGTTGGACGAGTTTACACTCCCACCAACAGTGTATAAGAGTTCGAATTTTTCCACATCCTCTCCAGTACTTGTTGTTTCCTGACTTTTTCATGATTGCCATTCTAACTGGTGTGAGATGGTATCTCATTGTGGTTTGGATTTGCATTTCTCTGATGACCAGTGATGATGACCATTTTTTCATGTGTCTGTTGGCTCCGTAAATGTCTTCTTTTGAGAAATGTCTGTTCATATCCTTCACCCACTTTTTGATGGAGTTGTTTGTTTTTTTCTTGTAAATTTGTTTAAGTTCTTTGTAGATTCTGGATATTAGCCCTTTGCCAGATGGGTAGATTGCAAAAATTTTCTCCCATTCCGTAGGTTGCATGTTCACTCCGATAGTAGTTTCTTTTGCTGTGCAGAAGCCCTTTAGTTTAATTAGATCCCATTTGTCTATTCTGACTTTTGTTTCCATTGCTTTTGGTATTTTCATCATGAAGTCCTTGCCCATGGCTATGTTGTGAATGGCATTGCCTAAGTTTTCTTCTAGGGTTTTTATAGTTTTAGGTCTAACATTTAAGTCTTTAAACCATCTTGAATTAAAATTGTGTAAGGTGTAAGGAAGGGATCGAGTTTCAGCTTTCTACATATGGCTAGCCAGTTTTCTCAGCACCATTTATTAAATAAGGAATCCTTTCCTCGCTTCTTGTTTTTGCCAGGTTTGTCAATGATCAGATGGTTGTAGATGTGTGTTATTATTTCTGAGGGGTCTGTTCTGTTCCATTGGTCTATTTCTCTGTTTTGGTACCAGTACCATGCTGTTTTGGTTACTGTAGCCTTGTAGTATAGTTTGAAGTCAGGTAAGGTGATGCCTCCAGCTTTGTTCTTTTAGCTTAGGATTGTCTTGGCAACGCGGGCTCTTTTTTGGTTCCATATGAACTTTAAAGTAGTTTTTTTCCAATTCTGTGCAGAAAGTCATTGGTAGCTTGATGGGGATGGCATTGAATCTATAAATTACCTTGGGCAGTATGGTCATTTTCATGATATTGATTCTTCCTATCCATGAGCATGGAATGTTCTTCCATTTGTTTGTGTCCTTTTTTATTTCATTGAGCAGTGGTTTGTAGTTCTCCTTGA
>NW_012100043.1:831204-859133 GCF_000951045.1 Mandrillus leucophaeus
TCAAAGGCCTTTTCTGCATCTATTGAGATAATCATGTGGTTTTTCTCTTCGGTTCTGTTTATATGATGGATTACATTTATTGATTTGCATATGTTGAACCAGCTTTGTATCCCAGGGATGAAGCCAACTTGATCATGGTGGATAAGCTTTTTGATATGCTGCTGGATTCTGTTTGCCAGTATTTTATTGAGGATTTTTGCATCGAGGTTCATCAGGGATATTGGTGGAAAATTCTCTTTTTCTGTTGTATCTCTGCCAGGCTTTGGTATCAGGATGATGCTGGCATCACAAACTGAGTTAGGGAGGATTCCCTCTTTTTCTATTAATTGGAATAGTTTCAGAAGGAATGGTACCTGCTCCTCTTTGTACCTCTGGTAGAATGTGGCTATGAATCTGTCTGGTCCTGGACTTTTTTTGGTTGGTAGGCTATTAATTATTGCCTCAATTTCAGAGCCTGTTATTGGTCTATTCAGGAATTCAACTTCTTCCTAGTTTAGTCTTGGGAGGATGTATGTGTCCAGGAATTTATCCATTTTTTCTAAGATTTTCTAGTTTATTTGCATAGAGGTATTTATAGTATTCTTTGATGGTAGTTTGTATATCTGTGGGGTCTGTGGTGATATCCCCTTTATCATTTTTTATTGTGTCTATTATTTTATTCTTCTCTCTTTTCTTCTTTATTAGTCTTGCTAGTAGTCTATGTATTTTGTTGATCTTTTCATAAAACCAGCTCCTGGATTCATTGATTTTTTGAATAGTTTTTTTGTGTCTCTATCTCCTTCAGTTCTGCTCTGATCTTATTTCTTGCCTTCTGCTAGCTTTTGAATGTGTTTGCTCTTGCTTCTCTAATTCTGTTAATTGTGTTGTTAGGGTGTCAATTTTAGATCTTTCCTGCTTTCTCTTCTGGGCATTTGGTGCTATAAATTTCCCTCTACACACTGCTTTAAATCTGTCCCAGAGATTCTGGGATGTTGTTTCTTTGTTCTCATTGGTTTCAAAAAATATCTTTATTTCTGCCTTCATTTTGTTATTTACCCAGTAGTCATTCAGGAGCAGGTTGTTCAGTTTCCATGTAGTTGTGCAGTTTTGAGTGAGTTTCTTAATTCTGAGTTCTAATTTGATTGCACTGTGGTCTGAGAGACAGTGTGCAATGATTTCTGTTCTTTTACATTTGCTGAGGAGTGCTTTACTTCCAACTATGTGGTCAATTTTGCAATAAGTATGAAGTGATGCTGAGAAGAATGTATATTCTGTTGATTTGGGGTGGAGAGTTCTGTAGATATCTATTAGGTCCGCTTGGTGCAGAGCTGAGTTCAAGTTCTGGTTATCCTTGTTAACTTTCTGTTTCATTCATCTGTCTAATGTGGACAATGGGGTGTTAAAATCTCCCATTATTATTGTGTGAGAGTCTAAGTTTCTTCTTAGGTCTCTAAGGACTTGCTTTATGAATCTGGGTGCTCCTGTATTGGGTGCATATATATTTAGGATAGTTAGTTCTTCTTGTTGAATTGATCCCTTTACCATTACGTAATGGCCTTCTTTGTCTCTTTTGCTCTTTGTTGGTTTAAAGTCTGTTTTATCAGAGACTAAGACTGCAACCCCTGTTTTTTTTTTTGTTTGTTTGTTTGTTTTGTTTTCCATTTCCTTGGTAGATCTTCTTTCATCCCTTTATTTTGAGCTTATGTGTGTCTCTGCACGTGAGATGGGTCTCCTGAATACAGCGCACTGATAGGTCTTGACTCTTTATCCAATTTGCCAGTCTGTGTCTTTTAATTGGGGCATTTAACCCATTTACACTTAAGGTTAATATTGTTATGTGTAAATTTGATCCTGTCATTATGATATTAGCTGGTTATTTTGCTCATTAGTTGATACAGTTTCTTCATAGTATCAATGGTCTTTACAATTTGGCATGTTTTTGCAGTGGCTGGTACTGGTTGTTCCTTTCCATGTTTAGTGCTTCCTTCAGGAGTTCTTGTAAGGCAGGCCTGATGATAATAAAATCGCTAAGCACATGCTTGTCTGTAAAGGATTTTATTTCTCCTTCACTTATGAAGCTTAGTTTGGCTGGATATGAAATTCTGGGTTGAACATTCTTTTCTTTAAGAATGTTGACTATTGGCCCCCACTCTCTTCTGGCTTGTAGAGTTTCTGCTGAGAGATCCACTGTTAGTCTGATGGGCTTCCCTTTGTGGGTAACCTGACCTTTCTCTCTGGCTGCCCTTAACATTTTTTCCTTCATTTCAACCTTGGTGAATTTGACAATTATGTGTCTTGGGGTTTCTCTTCTCAGGAAGTATCTTTGTGGTGTTCTCTGTATTTCCTCAATTTGAATGCTGGCCTGCCTTGCTAGATTGGGGAAGTTCTCCTGGATGATATCCTGAAGAGTGTTTTCTAGCTTGGTTCCATTCTCCCCATCACTTTCAGGTACACCAATCAAACGTAGATTTGGTCTTTTCACATAGTCCCATGTTTCTTGGAGACTTTGTTCATTTCTTTTTACTCTTTTTTCTCTAAACTTCTCTTCTCACTTCATTTCATTCATTTGATCTTCAATCACTGATACCCTTTCTTCCACTTGATCAAATTGGCTACTGAAGCTTGTGCATGCATCACATAGTTCTTGTGCTGTGGTTTTCCACTCCATCAGGTCATTTAAGGTCTTCTTTACACTGTCTGTTTTAGTTAGCCATTTGTCTAGTCTTTTTTCAAGGTTTTTAGTTTTCTTGTGATGGGTTTGAACATCCTCCTTTAGCTCGGAAAAGTTTGTTATTACTGATCTTCTGAAGCCTACTTCTGTCAACTCGTCAAGGTCATTCTCAGTCCAGCTTTGTTCCGTTGCTGGCAAGGAGCTGTGATCCTTGTTGATGTTGATGCTATTCCTTTCTGTTTGTTAGCTTTCCTTCTAACAGTCAGGACCCTCAGTTGCAAGTCTGCTGGAGCTTGCTGGATTTCAACTCCAGATCCTGTTTTCCTGGGCATCTCCAGCAGAGGCTGCAGAACAGCAAATATTGCAGAACAGCAAATGTTGCTGCCTTATCCTCCCTCTGGAAGCTTTGTCTCAGAGGGGGGCCCGTCTGTATGAGGCATCAGTCAGCCCCTGCTGGGAGGCGTTTCCCAGTTAGGCTACTCGGAGGTCAGGCACCCACTTGAGGAGGCAGTCTGTCCATTCTCAGAGCTCATACTCCATTCTCGGAGAACCACTGCTCTCTTCAAAGCTGTCAGACAGGGACGTTTAAGTATGCAGGAGTTTCTGCTGCCTTTTGTTCAGCTATGCCCTGCCCCCAGAGGTGGAGTCTACAGAGGCAGGCAGCTGCAGTGGGCTCCACCCAGTTGGAGTTTCCAGGCCACTTTGTTTCCTTAGTCAAGCCTCAGCAATGGCGGATGTCACTCCCCCAGCTTGGCTGCTGCCTCGCAGTTCAATCTTGGACTGCTGTGCTAGCCATGAGCAAGGAAGGCTCCATGGGCATGGGGCCTGCTGAGCTAGACATGGAATATAATCTCCTGGTGTACCATTTGCTAAGACGTTTGGAATATTGCAGTATTATGGCAGGAGTGTCCCGATTTTTCATCTGTCATGGCTTCCCTTGGCTAGGAAAGGGAATTCCCTAACCCCTTGTGCTTCCTGGGTGAGGCAATGCCCTGCCCTGCTTCAGCCCACACTGTGGGCTAAACCCACTCGCTAACCAGTCCCAATGAGATGAACCCCATACCTCAGTTGGAAATGCAGAAATCACCCGTCTTTGCATTGCTCACGCTGGGAGCTATAAGCTGAAGCTTTTCTTATTTGGCCATCTTGGCTGCCTTTTGATTTTCTGTTTTTTCTTAAATGTTCTCTAGATTTTTGCAACCCCTTGGTAATTTTTAATGATAGTTGAAAAATTTGGTCATAGCTTTTACTTCCTGTTTATACAGAGCCTTAAGCTCAGTCGGGGTAAGACTTTAGGTCATTCTCAGATCTACCCTGGATATACTGGATGTCTTGTAGATATCCTGGACATTTCTGGGTATGCATATAGCCCCATACATATACATGGCCTTAGTTTCTGAGGGATATGTTGGAGATTTTGGAAGGCCCCTGTAGACATCTGATTTTGTAAGTTTTTCTTTTTAGCTGTTTTATTTGGTTGCTGTTTGCTCCAACTGTTATCTCCACCTGAAGCAGCTATGATATTAAGTAATTGCTTCTCATGTTTATTTTTGCGTGTCAACTTGACTGGGCTAAAAGATGCCCAAATAGCTGGTAAAACATTGTCTACTATGTCTCTGAATGTGCTTCAGGAAAAGATTAGCATTTTAATCCACAGAAAGAGTAGATTGCCATCACCAATGTGCGGAAAGTGAATGGGCATCATCCAATCCATTCAGGAGCCAAATAGAACAGAAAGGTAGAGGAATGGTAAACTCATTTTGTCTGTTTGAGGTAAGACATCTATTTTTTGCTCTCAGATAATCTGTGTTCCTGGTTCTCAGGACTTCAAACTTAGACTAGGAATCACACCATTGTCCCCTCATCCTCCAGAGATCCACCCCCCACCACATTCTCAAACATTTGGACTCAGACTGAATTACACTACTGTCTTTTCTAGTTTTCTAGTTCTCTGGCTTGCAGAGGGAAGATTGTGGGACTTCTGGGCCTTCATAATTACATGAACCAATTTATTTACTCTCTCTCACTCTCTCTCTCTCCATACACACACATACATAGATACATTGATGCTTTTCAATTTACAGTAGGGTAGTATTCTGATAAACCCATTGTACATCAAAAATATTGTAAGTTGAAATACATTTAATGCACCAAACATACCAAATATCACAGCTTAGCCTAGCCTGCTTTGAGCGTGTACAGAGCACTTATATTAGCCTGCAGTTGGACAAAATCATCCGCCAGCACAGTATACTGTAGATTATCAGTTGTTTACCTTCCTGATCATGTGGTTGACTGAGCTATGGCTTGCTGCCACTACCCAGCATTGCAAGAGAATATCGTGTCACATGTTGCTAGCCCACGAAAAAAATAAAAATTCAAAATTCAAAGTATAGTTTCTACTGAATGTATATTGCTTATGCACCATCATCATGTTTAAAAATCATAAGTTGAACCATCATGCGTTAGAGACAATCTGTGTGTGTGTGTGTTTGTGTGCGCACACGAACATGTATGCCATTATATATACTCTTGGTTCTGTTTCTCCAGAGAACCGTGACCAAAACACTGCTGAATATTTTGACAAACAGCTTTAGAAAGTTGGTCATGCTCGTTGAGCTCTGAGTCAGGCCAAATAAAAACAAGCCTTGTGAGTGAGAGTTTCCAGGGAACTGCCAGAAAGGTCAAATGATGGCAATTACTTGAAACCAGTCCCTTGAAAGAGCTTCAACATATTCTGATTCCTACAGTATCCCTAGTCTGCTGGTTTTGACTGTGATTTCACAATTTATTTTTTAATTTAATTTTTTAAATATTTTGTTTAATGCATCATGATTTTTGTGTTGTGTCTAAACTCTCCTTGTCAAACCTAAGATTACCTAGATTTTCTCCTGTTATCTCTACAAGTTTTATAGTTTGGTGTTACAGATTTAGGTCTATGAACTATTTAGATTTTTTTCGTTGTTAAAAGGTTTAAATTTGGTGTCCGGATTCTTTTTTTTTTTTTTTTTTTTGCATGTGAATATCCACTTGTCCCAGTACTATTAGTTGAAAAGGCTCTCCTTTCTCCATTGAATTGTCTTTAACTGAAGATCATTTGACTATATTAATGTGGGTCTCTTTTGAGATCTCTATTATGTCTCATTAATGTATTTTCTTTCACCAATACTACATCATCTTGATTACTGTGGATTGATAATAAGTTATGAAATTGGACGAGTTGATGGGTGCAGCACACCAACATGGCACAAGTATACATATGTAACAAACCTGCACGTTATGCACATGTACCCTAGAACTTAAAGTATAAATAATAATAAATAAATTAAAAAAAAAAAAGAAATTGGATAGCATCTGTGCTCCAACTTGATTTTTCTTCTTTGATAATTACGTTGATAATTCTAGGTCTTTTGCCACTATATATAAACTTTATAATCAATTTGTTGATATCCATTAAGTAAGTTGCTGATATTTTGATCAAAATGGCATTCAATCTGTGGATCCATTTGGAAAGAAATTTTATCTTTGTGCAGTATTTATTCTTCATATCCATGAGCATATATTATACCTTCCAAGACTAATGTTTCTTTCATATGCTCTGATCTAATTTGTTATATAGAAAAAAATCTTCTTTAAATATCTGACACTATAGATAACCAGACACTTGCTTGTTACTCAAGATGATAGATAACTACAATATTTTGATTATTCACTGTATACAGTGTTGATGCTATTCAATGACGATATTGAGAAACATCAATCTAAGATATATTACCATGACTTGCTCTAGCCTGGCATCTGAATAAAACCATGGCTTAGTTTGATAATTCAGTGAATATTAATATTGTCCAAGCATCCATTACATATTTAATGTGGAACACTATTGTTTTTTACTGTGTGATATAGTGAACAAGAGTGTATTAAGCCAGTAAACTAGGAAAGGTGCTTTTTAGTAATCCAGAAAAAATGGTAATTCCTAGTTATTTCATTTTTCATTGTGACGGACTGAGGGTAAAACATTGCATTTTTCATTTGTGGAATGTGCAATACTCATAATACCCCGACTCCCAGAGCATCCTGGAGATATTTAATAGAAATTACTTGAGAGGTAGCAAAAGCTTTCTTTGTATTCTTTCCATACCATATTATAAGGGAGCTATCAGTCAAATTATATCTAGCTACACTTTTGGTGGGATAGTAAGGCTGATTGAGAAAAAGTTACAATATATTTTGATGGCCCAAGATTACTAAAATTATTTAGCAGAGAAATATTCCACTAATCATTGATATCAGTACAGAAAGTTTGACATATGTCCACAGCACATAAGTTACTCCCATTAGCTTGGATACACACTAAGAAAAGTGCAAAGCTGCTTTCCAGTTTTCTATCCCTGCCTGTTTAATTGGGAGAGGAAAAATAAATTAATAATATTCTTCACTATTCAGAAGACATAGAGGATCAGGGTCAGAATTGTAAAGGTTTAAGTGTCTATTAACTAAAATTAGTAAGTTATTTGCATATATTCATAAAATTTTTCTGGTTAAATGTGTAAATACTCTTAGAAATATGATGAAAGAGTTAGCATGTCCAAGATTTAGTAATGTGGTTATATGTTCTTTGGTGTCATTGAGATAGAAATATAATTAGAAATTTTTTAACTGAAAGTACAGAGTGTTACCTGAATGCCATATTACAATATTTAGGTATATACAGAGAAGATTAAGAAACTGCCTACGATATGTCTCAACTTTCTAGCTCTCTCAGTAATGAAAATCTAGTTATTCAGCAATCACACTAAAGTTACAAGTTACCTTGAGCCATTAGTAGAATCAATGTATATAGAATACAGTATACTCCAAGAATAAAACTCTATTATATACTATTCGGTTTACCTGTCTAAAGAAATGACTTCAGAAATGTGAGCATAATTCTTAAATTAAGTGAACACATTTTGTCCCTGTTTCAGTAGTTAGGTAAAAGTATGATCATGGCCAGCAATTCATTGACTATTACAGAAGCTGTAATAGTCCACTGGCTGAGCTATCCTTTTAACTAGCAAAATCTGACATGTAAGTGGGTACTATCCTTTTAAATTGCTTTATCTTGTATTTTTGTAACACTTTTTTTTTTTTTTGTCTTGGCACACAAGGTCCTTTCTTCATTGAAAATCACATATGCATTTCCTGGAAGATCAACAACGTTAATAGTGGAAATATAAAATTAATTTCAGTTATACAAACCAAAAGAGATACGGACCACAGTCATTAAAGAAGGATCTTGTTTGCTGGATTTATTATCTTTTGCTCCAAGCTCATTAAGAAAGAGTCCAGCAAAGGGCTAAGGTCTCAATTAATTTTAATGGGCATGACCAAGGTTTAATAGAGTATGTGTTTTAATTGCCTTGAGATTACGTTAAATTGTAGCCTTAGTTGTCT
Source organism: Mandrillus leucophaeus (assembly GCF_000951045.1). Classification (NCBI taxonomy): domain Eukaryota; kingdom Metazoa; phylum Chordata; class Mammalia; order Primates; family Cercopithecidae; genus Mandrillus; species Mandrillus leucophaeus. Next base: position 839,291 of record NW_012100043.1, read on the forward strand.
ATTGATAGAAATGAGATTTTGATCAAGAGGGACAAAACACTTTTCTAAAAGAAATTGATAAAGCTGTTTACCTATGTAAAAGTGCATTGTTTTGCCTAGGAATTGTATTCATTAATACGAACTTCTACAATAAACAACGAAAACTGGCCCAGCACCAAATATTATATGATCAATTTTCAAATGCAGATGCTGATCCAAATATAGCAGGTGTTGAATACAAAAACCCATCTGCCGTCACATTCTTCATGACTATATAGGTAAATCATACAAGGCTCAGACTATCTGTGTCATGGATGGCAAGCCATATAATTTAAAAACACTTTAAAATCCCCTTCTTGTAGCCTTCAATTATCAAACTAGCCAATCAAACATTTTGGTGGGACATGAGTGTTACCTTCCAAAATAGAATTGGGTAAAATTAAAAAAAAAAAAATTAAGAGGCTTGCAGTTTTGTTTAGGAAGTTTGGCCAGTTGCCAATAAAATGAATGCCGTAATGAATAAGTTCATCTTCAGGGTTACTGGCTAAGCAAAACTGCCTAAGCACTTTAGACATTTTGGAAAGCTAAACTTCTGTGAATAATAGAGAATGAAAACAATCTGCTCATAGGAATATGATTTCATTCTCAGTAGATAAACAAATTAACTGTCATATAATTATTTTCAGTGAACAGAAGAGCAGAACTATCGGAAAGACACTAGGGAAAGTTCTATATTTTCTAATAATTCATGATTTTCATTACTAAAATGAGTTATTTAAAATTGTATTTAAATATCTCAGTTGTTTAGAACACAGCAATAATGAGGCCAGTGTTTTTTGCTTATGTATGTGTGTAGGGGGAGGGGGAGCTTATGGGTAAATTTAGTGTGTCAATCTGGTTAAGCTATGGGGTCCAGTTGTTCAAACACTTGTCTATATATTGCTGTGAAGCTATTTCTGTATGTGATTACAATTTATAATCAGTTGACTTTAAAACAGATTACCATTCATAATATGGATAAGTTTTACTCAATCAGTTGAAGGCCTTAGGAACAAAAGATTTGCTTTTCGAAATAAGAAATTCTGACTCAAGTCTACAAATGTAAATTACAAATTACAGATTGTAAATATTGTCTAAGTTTTCTACTGGCCTGCCCTATGAATTTTGGTCGCAATAATGCAACATCACCTTTTACTTGAATTTCTAGTCTGCTGGCCTGCCCTATAGATTTTAGATTTGCCGGCCTCCAAAATCATGTGATTGTGTGAGCTAATTCCTGATCTAGTAATTGAGACAGTTAAATTTGGTGAATGTCAAGAACACCTGTACCTGACCTCACAGAAGTAAGGAAACACCTGTCTTGGGTTGTCTTAACTAGTTATTATGTCTTCCACAATCCCTGGGACTTATTTTGAATTAACATTCATATTCAACTTGCCTTGGCAAACCAGTACAAAGATTAATTTGTTATTAGGCACTTTATATTTTGGGTGTGTGACTTCTCCAGGTAATGGCAAAGTTAGGGCAATGGACTTGGATTATTTTGCACTAACTCTGACAATGTCAAATGTGTCTGTCTACATGGTGAGTGTTCCTTTTTGGTGCTCAGGCTGAGCTTGGTAATGACTATAAAATCAACACAGCTATTTATAAATGATACATGGAATTTAAAACTCTCTGTCAACTGCACTCAGGGAATGCAGAGTGGAAAATAGCTGCTCTGAAATTTGGTTTGTGCATGTCTTTATATGATGCCATATCAAGAAAAGGGATACAGAAACTCAGCAAATTTGGGAGCACTAAACTTTATTGCAATCTTTCATATTTTTGTTTGACTCTTTTCTATGTTTATTTAAAAATATAACATATGCTTTAATTGTGAAATTTAAAACAATAGTAAATGTTAATGCATAAATCTTTGAAAACAAGAAGAGGAAATTTAAAATTTAAAATTTTTGTCAGGAACAATTGATTTCCCCTCAGAAAGGTCCTTCTCACTATCTTTTATTAAATGACCTGAATAGCATAGATCTGCTGGTCTATATACATTTAATTGTCTTCTTACATTTCATTATTTTATTTTTCTATGTATGATCAACACTAATGCAAAGTATATTAACTTGATATCTCTTGAGTCCATACATTGAGTGGAATAAGCAGTCAGTTTGCGGAAGGGAGAAGAGAATGAAGTAATTTTCTTAGTCAAAACTCAAGTCAGTATCTTTTGGGAGAGTCTCCTTTCTGATACCTCAGAATAACAGAGTTGTTGAGAGTTTAAAAACTGGAGATTGTCAGGGTCTGAATTCTGGCTCCAACATTTACTAACTATATGTTCATAGACAAATTAATAGCATTTTTTTTTGCTTTGGTTTTTTTTACCTATAAAATTGTCATATATTAGCACTTACACCTTTATTGTGAAGATTATTTGGAGGATGAAATGAGATGTTTAATACCTGATGTGCAAAGAGAGCTGAGTAACAGATGGTATTACTGTTATCCTCTTCTACTAGAACCTTGTGAAGTATCAGTATAGCAAAGAAAGAAGATACATAAAATGAGAAACATTTCAAAATTAAACAGTGCTTTCATCTTCACATACTTTTTGTTCTATCTTAAAACTTTATATGGTTAAATAGTTATATTAGTCAAGGTTGATTACATTTGATACTTTACTTTTTCCTATATTAAAAATAATGCTGTTGTAATTTCGATTTCACTGGTGGTAATAAATAGTGTTAAATAAAATATTTTTAACACCTTTGTGACTTTGCTTCAAAGACATATGACAGAAGCTGAGATTGAATATGCCTGAAATCTATAAAAGTTGCAAATGCCATGGATTAGGCAAAAATAAACTGGTTCATAATATCCCTGAACTTCAAAATTAAAGGATTCATTTTGGAAAACTCAGTAGTTGTTCTTTTCTTTTTCTGTATGAGACAGAAGTCGCACTGTCATTCAGGCTGCAGTGCAGTGGTATGATCTCAGCTCAATGCAACTTCCACCCCCCAGGTTCAAACAATCCTCCCACCTCAGCCTCCCGAGTAGCTGGGACCACAGGTGCACACCACCACGTCGGGCTAATTTTTTGTATTTTTGCTAGAGATGGGGTTTTGCCATGTTTGCCAGGCTGATCTCAAACTCCTGACCTCAGGCAATCTACCAACCTTGGACTCCCAAAGTGCTGAGATTACAGGTGTGAGCCACCACGCCCTGGCAATAGTTGACCTATTTTATACAGTAAATATTAAACCGATGAAACTTATTATCCAAGGAGAACTCACAGAATAGGAATATATATTTACTGTGAATTTTTTAGTAAATTTATAGTTTGTAAAGACAAAATAACATCCTTTAAAAAACTAGAATTATGTGAAAGAAACATATACTCTCCCCAACATGACCTTCCAAAGCTTCAGTCAAAATCTTTATGAACAATGATGAAGACATAGTAGATCCACAGTGAATATGGTGTTTTTAGAAGCTCACAGTAGTTTTGAATTTTCTTATTTACTGGAATACTTTAGGTAAAATAAACAGCTCCTTTGGAAATAGATGCAAGGATGTATATTTAGAGGCAGCCAAAGTCTTTCATTTTCTTTCAAAAATGGGATGTTGGTGAACATAATCTGAAAACATGCAAAGCTTTAGAAAGTGTTCTGATAATGTAGAAAGAATTTGAAAATGGATGCATTAACCATCACAAAACACTTTTAAATGAAAAGATGATTTTAAATAACATTTTAAGAAATTATCCTTAAAATATTGGAGAAATTTGATGCATAATGTCAGATATTCTGTCTTCCAAATGGAAGTAGCATTTATTCATATAATTGAAAATCACTTTTGAAAACAATTTACTTTAAAAACTGTATTATGTTATACTATAATAGTTTATTTTTAAAATTTGGTACTTGTATTTTTTATAGGTAGGTAGTACATGTATATATTCATTAGGTACATGAGATAATTTGATACAGGTATACGATGTGTAATAATTATATCAGGGTAAACTGGATATACATAACCTCAAGCATTCACCATATCCTACTGTTACAAACATCCCAATTGTACTCTCTCAGTTATTCTAAAATGTAAAAAAATTATTGCTTACTGTACTCATCCTGTTGTGCTATTGAATAGTAGATCTAATTCATTGCATGTAGCTATATTTTTGTACCCATGAACCACTCACATTTCCTTCCCCCTCCCAACTACCCTTCTCAGCCTCTAGTAACCATCGTTCTACTCATGATCTCCATGAGTTCAATTGTTTAAATATTAGTTCCTATATATAAGGGAGAACATGTGAAGTCTGTCTTTCTGTGCCTGGTTAACTTAACATAATGAATAATCAGATCCATCCATGTTGTTGCAAAAGACAGGATCTCATTCCTTTTTACAGTTGAATAGAGCTCCATTGTGTATATGTAGCACATATTCTTTATCTATTTCTCTATTGATGGACACTTAGGTTGTTTCCAAATCTTGACTGTTGTGAATAGTGCTGCAAGAAACATGGGAGTTCAGATAACTCTTCAATATGCTGATTTTTTTTTAATTTGGTATATACCTAAGAGTGAGATTGTTGGATTGTATGGTAGTGGAGGAAACTCCATAGTGTTCTCCATAGTGATTGTACTAATTTATATTCCCACTAACAGTGTACAAGCATTCCCTTTTCTCCACATACTGGACAGCATTTGTTATTGCCTGTGTTTTGGATATAAGCCATTTTAACTGGGGTGAGATGGTCTCTCATTGTAGTTTTGATTTGCATTTCTTTGATGATCAATGATGTTAAGCACGTTTTCGTGTGCTTGTTTGCCATTTGTATGTCTTCTTTTGAGAAACGACTATTCAAATCTTTTGCCTATTTTTTTGATCAGATTATTAGTTTTTTTTTTGATAGAGTTGTTTGAGCTTATTTATTTTGATTATTAATGCCTTGTCAGATTGGTAGTCAGCAAATATTTTCCTCCATTCTGTAAGTGTTCTCTTCACTTTGTTGATAGCTTCCTTTGCTGTGCAGAAGCTTTTTGACTTTATTTAATTCCATTTTTCTATTTTTGCTTTGGTTGCCTGTGCTTGTGCTGTATTAATCAATAATTTTTTTCCCAGAAAATCAACAATTTTCTCAATATTTTATTGTAGTGGTCTCACAGTCCTTGGTCTCAGATTTAATATATTTTGAGTTGATTTTTATATATAATGAGAAATAGGGGCCTAGTTTCCTTCTTCTGCATATCTATACACAGTTTCCCCAGCACCATTTGGGAAGAGACTGTCCTTTACTCGATGTACCTTCTCGGCTCCTTTGTTGAAAATAAGCTAACCATAGATGTATGGATTTTTTGCTGGGTTATCTTTTCTGTTCTATTGGTTCATGTGTCTGTTATTATGCCAGTACCATGCTGTTATTTTCACGATACCTCTGTAGCACAATTTGAGGAGAGGTAATGTGATTCTTCCAGTTTTGTTTTTTGGCTCAGAGTGGCTTTGGCGCTTCTGGGTCCTTAAATGGCTTGATAGAAATATCAGAATTAATTTTTATGTTTCTGTGAAGAATATCATTGGTATTTTGAGAGGAATTGCATTGAACCTGTAGATTGCTTTAGGCAGTATTGACATTTTAACAATATTGACTCTTCCAATCCATAAACATGAAATAGCTTTCCTTTCTTTTGTGTCCTCTCCAACTTATTGCACCAATGCTTTATCGTTTTCATTATAGAGATCTTTCATTTCCTAGAAAAAGTTAATTCGTAGGTACCTTTTTAAAAAAAAATCAGTTTTATTTTATAAAGATAAAAAACATTTTTGATACTCTTCAAAACATAATTTAAATAAACACACTTATAGAAAGGCTACAAGTGAGGATAAAGAACATTTTTTCTATACCCCTTGAGAGTTAAGTTGACAACAAGATACCCTTCTGTCCCAAATACTAGCTTTTGTTTTTGTTTCTGTTTTGGTATGGTACCTGATTATCAGAGAAATGCAAACCAAAACCACAACGAGATATGTTACTCCAGTTAAAATGTCTTTTATCCAAAAGACAGGAAATAATAAATGCTAGCAAGGATGTGGAGAAAAGGGATCCCTCATACACTGTTGGTGGGAATGTAAATTTGAGCAACTATTATGAAGAACAGTTCATAGCTTCCTCAAAATACTAAAAATAGAGCTATCACATAATCCAGCAATCTCACTACTGGGTATATACGAAAAAGAAAGGAAATCAATATATCAAAGAGTTATCTGCACTCCCAGGTTTATTGCAGTACTATTCACAATGGCCAAGATTTGGAAGCAACCTAAGTGTCCATTAACTTACAAAGGGATAAAGAACATGTGGTACATATACACAATGGAGTACTACTCGGCCATATGAAACAATTAGATTCTGTTATTTTTTAGTAGTTATGGTAAATGGGATTATTTCCAATTTGATTATCAGATAGTTCACTGTTGGAATATAGAAATACTACAGATTTTTAATGTTTATTTTGTATCCTACAACTTTACTTAATTTTTTTATTAGCTCTTAGAGTGTTTTATTGGAGTCATTAGATGTTTCCACATATAAGATCATATCATCTGCAAACAAGGATAATGCAATTTCTTCCTTTCCAATTTGGATGCCCTACATTTCTTTCTCTTGTCTGATTGTTCTAGCTAGGACTTTCAGTAATATCTGGAATAACATTGATATAAGTAGGTATAAGAATGACCCACTGGTCTTTCAGGAGCATATTGTTTAATTTCCATGTGTTTTTGTGGTTTCCAAAATTACTCTTGATGATGATTTCTAGTTTTTTTTTTATTATTGTGGTCGGAAAAGGTACTAGATACATTATAATTTCATTATTTTTGAGTCTTTGAAGACCTGTTTTGTGGCCTAACATACGGTCTATCCTTGAGTATAATCCATGTGCTGAGAGGAAGAATGCATATTCTGCAACTATTGCATGAAATGGTCTGTAAATATCCAATAGGTTCATTTCATCCATAGTGCATATTAAGTCCGATGTTTCTTTGTTGGTTTTCTGTATGGATGATCAATACAATGTTAAAAGTGGAGTATTGAAATCTCCAACAATTATTGTGTTGGGATCTGTCTCTCTTTTTAGTTCTAATAACATTTGTTTACATATCTGGGTGCTCTACTGTTGGGTAAATATATATTTAGAATTGTTGTATCCTCTTATTGAATTGATATTTCTGAATTTCTCATTATATAATGACCTTATTTGACTCTTTCTATAGTTTTTGTCTGGAAATCTATTTTATTCAATAAATAGAGCTATTCCTCCTCTTTTTTGCTGTCTCTTAGCATGGAATATCTCTGTTTATCCCATTATTTTCATTCTACATCTGTTTTTGTAGGTGATCATTTGGTCTCGTTTTCTTTTTTTTTTTTTTTCCATTTATTCATACACTCTATGTCTTTCAGTTGGACTTTCAATTTTGTTTACCTTCAATGTTACTACTGATAAGTAGGTACTTTGCACTGTCATTTTGGTATGTGTTTTGTTTGTTTTGTGGTCTTCTCTTTTTTCCTTCCTTCCCATCTTCTATTTTTGAAATTGTTTTTTTTTTTCTGTTCTTATGTTTAAATTTCTTAATTGATATAATTTATGTATCTGTTTCTGGTTTTGCAATTTGAGGTTACCATGAAGTTTCCAAATCATATAACCCATTATTTTAAGCTGATGATAACTTATCTTTGATGGTAATGAAAGTTAAACTAACAAACAAATAAAGAGAAAACTAACAAAAACTCTGCATTTTAACTTTATCTGTCTGACTTTTTAACTTTTTGTTTTTTCTATTTATATATCATTATACTGTCTATGTCTTAGAAAGCTGTAGTTATCATTTTTGGTATATTCATCTATGAGTCTATCTACTTAAGATATAAGTAGTTTACACAACACAATTACAGTGTTACAATAATCTATACTTGTCTGTGTACTTATTATTACCAGTTTGTTTTGTACCTTAGGATGATTTATTTCCTCTTGCTCATTAAGATCTTTGTCTTTCTTTATTAATTTTTATTTTTATTTAATTGTTTGGGGAGATATAGATGATTTTTAAATAAGTTCTTTAGTGGTGATTTCTGATATTTTAGTGTACTCAATCACCTGAGCATTGTACACTGTACCCAATATGTAGTCTTTTAATCCTCACACCGTCTCCCAGCCTTACCTCCAAGTATCAAAAGTTCATTATATCATTTTTATGCCTCTGCATCCTTATAGCTTAGTTCCTACTTGTAAGTGAGACCACACACTATTGGCTTTTCTGTTCCTGACTTACTTCATTTTGAATAATGGCCTCCAGCAGCATCCAAGTTGCTGCTAAGACATTTTTTGTTCCTTTTTATGTCTGAGTAGTAATTCATGTTGTATATATACCATATTTTTTGTCAACTTATTGGTTGATGGGCACTTAGGTTGATTCCATATCTTTGCTATTGTGAATTGTGCTGCTATAAACATGAGTGTGCATGGATCTTTTTTATATCACTTCTTTTTTTTTCCTTTGGGTACAAAACCAGTAGTGAGATTGCTGGATCAAATGGGAGTTCTACATTTAGTTCACTTGGGAATCTCTATACTGTTTTCCATAGTGATTGTACTAATTTACATTCTCACCAGCAGTGTAAAAGTGTTCCCTTTTCATCAAATCTATGCCAATATCTATTGTTTTTTAACTTTTTAATTATGACAATTCTTGAGAGAGTAAGGTGGTATCTCATTGTGGTTTTAATTTGCATTTTCCTGATGATTAGTGATGTTTAGCATTTTTTCATGTTTGTTGGCTGTTTGTCAGTCTTGAGAATTGTCCATTCATTCCTTTGCCCACTTTTTGATGAAATTATTTTTTTTTCTTGCTGATTTGTTTGAGTTCCTTGTAGATTCTGGATATTAGTACTTTGTTGGATGTGTAGTTTGCAAATATTTTCTCCCATTCGGTGGATTGTCTGTTGATCACTTCTTCGGCTGTGCAAGGGCTTTTTAGTTTAATTAGGTCCCATTTATTTATTTTTGTTATAGTTGCATTTGCTTTTGGGATTTTAGTCAGGAATTCTTTGCCTAAGTCAATGTCCAGATGAGTTTTTCCAATGTTATCTTCTAGAACTTTTATGGTTTCAAGTGTTAGATTTAAGTATTTGATCCATCTTGAATTGATTTTTGTATAAGGTGAGAGATGGGAATCCAGTTCCATTCTTCTACATATGTCTTGCCAGTTTTCCCAGCACCATTTATTGAAGAGGGTGTCCTTTCCCCAGTTTATGTTCTTTTTATGCTTTTTAGAAGATCAGTCAGCTGTAAGTATTTCCCTTTATTTCTGGGTTCTCTCTTCTGTTCCATTGGTCTATGTGCCTATTTTTATACCAGTACCATGCTGTTTAGGTAACTATAGTTTTGTAGTATAATTTGAAGTCTAATAATGTGATGTCCCCAGATTTGTTCATTTTTCTTAGTATTGCTCTGGCTTGTGAACTCTTATTTTGTTCTATATAAATTTTAGAATTGTTTTTTTCTAGTTCTCTGAAGAATGAACATCTTTTTCTTCCTGATTGAAGTACTCCCTTTAGCATTTCTTTTAGGACAGGCTTGGTGTTCAGAAAATCTCTTAGCTTTTGTTTATCTGGGAGTGTCTTTATATCTCTTTTATGTTTGTAGGATATTTTTGCTGGATATACTATTGTAGGTTTTTGTTTTTTCTTCAATGCTTTAAATATATCATGTCACTGCCCTGGCCTGTACAGTTTCCACTGAGAAATTTGCTGCGAGATGTATTGGTGCTCCATTGTATGTTATTTATTCTTTTCTCTTTCTACTTTTAGGAATATTTCTTTATAAATGACCCTTGTGAGTCTGATTATTAAATGTCTTGAGGTATTTGTATTTCAGTTAAATCTCATTGATGTTCTATAAACTTCTTTTTCTTGAATATTGATAGGAGAATAGAGCTTTGAAAAGTTCTCTTTCATTATCCCTTTGAATACACTTTCTATTTTGACCTATCTACCTCTTCTTTAAGGTCAATAACTATTAGACTTGTCCTTTTAAGGCTATATTGTAGATCTTGTAGGCATGTTTCATTGTTTTATTCTGTTTTATCTCATCTGAGTGTGTATTTTGAAATAGTCTGTATTCAAGTTCACTAATTCTTTTTTCTTTTTGATCAACTTACTTGTTGAGAGACTGGCATGCATTCTTCAATTTTTCAATTGAACTTTTTATCTACAGAATTTCTAAATGATTTTTCTAAGTTATTTCAATCTCTGTTAAATTTATTTGATAGAATTCTGCTTTCCTTCTCTGTGTTATCTTGCATTTCATCGAACTTCCTCAATAACAGTTATTTTCAATTCTCTGTCTGAAAGATCACCAATCTCTGTCACTCTGGAGTTGTTCACTGGTGACTTACTTAGTTCATTTAGTGAGGTCATGTTTTCCTGCATAATCTTGATGATTGTTGATGTCTGGGCATTGAAGAGTTAGATATTTATTTTAATCTTTGGAATCATGACTTGTTTGTAATCATCATTCTTGAGAAGGCATTCCAGGTATTCCAAGGGAGTTGAGGGTTGTAGTCTTTGGTCACTGCAGTCTTATGTGCATTAGAGGTCATCCTAAGCCCAGTGATACTGTGACTGTTGCAGATGCATGTAGAAACTACCTTGATGGTCTTGTGTTAAATCTGGGAGAATTTCCTGGATTATTAGAGAGATTTTTTTGTTCTCTTCCTTTACTTTTCCCCAAACAAATGGATTCTTCTTTCTGTGCTGAGCTGCCTGAATTTGGGGGAAAGCTGATGCAGGCACTCTTGTGTCCTCCACTACTGAGATTGTGCTTGAAGCCCAGTACAGTACACAGCACTGAACTGGGACCCACCGAGGCCTGTGTCAGTAATTTCCTGGCTATTGCTAATGTTTGTTCAAGACTCAAGCATTGCTCTTCAGCCCGCAGATGATGAATCCTGCCAAGACTGGGTCTTTCACTTCAGATGAGTAAGTTCCCTTTTTTCCCAGGGTAGGTCTATGAATGCCATCCAGGAAATAAGGCCTGACACCGAGGGCTTTAGGAATCTGCTTCATGCTTTATTTCACTCGGGCTGAGTTGGCACCCAGATTGCAAGACAAAGTCCTTTTTTATTTTTAGTTTTTAGAAGGAGTCTCACTCTGTTGTCCAGGCTAGAGGGCAATGGCACAGTCTTGGCTCACTGCAACCTCCACCTCCCAGGTTCAAGCCTTTCTCCTGCCTCAGCCTCCTGAGTAGCTGAGACTACAGGTGTGTGCCACCACACCAGACTAATTTTTGTGTTTTTAGTAGAGACAGGATTTCACCGTGTTGGCCAGGCTGTTCTATCTGCCTGCCTCAGGGTTCCAAAGTGCTGGGATTACAGGCATGAGCCACCGCACGCAGCCCAAAGTCCTCTTTAATTAGTCTTCTCTTTTCCTTAAGCGAAGAAGTCTCTCCCCTGGCCACCACCATCCTAGATCCATGGCAGGTACTGCCAGGTACTGTTGCTTATTCAAGGCTCAAGAGCCCTTTAGTCAGCAGATAGTTAAGTCCTGCCTGACCCGGACCTCAGCCTTTAGGAGAGTGGGTTCCATTCTGGCCCAGGGTAGATCTAGAAATGCATGCTAGGAAATAAGGCCAGGAATTGGAAATTTTAAGAGACTGCTTGATATTTTGTCTTACTGTGACTTAGCTGGTGTCCATGTTGTAAAATGAGATTCTTTTTACACTTCTCTCTCCTTTCCTCAAGCAGAAAGAGTCTCCCCCCATGGTCACCATAGCTGGGAATGTCCTGGGTCACTTCTGAAGCCAGTCTGGCGCTGGGTCTCACCCAGGGTCCATAACGAGTACTGCCTGGCTACCACTGATTTTCAGTTAAGTCCCAAGGGCTCTTAATTCATCTTTTGGTGAATGCTGCCAGGCCTGGGACTCTGCCTTCAGAGCAATGGAATCCCTTCTGGCCCAGATAAGGTCCAAAAATTCCACCTAATAACTAAGGCCTGAAATTGTGGCCCCCAAGAAACCACTTGGTACTCTACCTGACTGAGGCTGAGCTGGTACACAGCTGCAAGACAAAGTCCTCTTAACTCTTCCTTCTCGTGTCCTCAAGAAGCGGGAAGAAGTCTTTCCTGGAGCTGTGAGCTGCACTGCCTGGGACTGGGAGAAGGGTGACATAAGCACTCCTTTGGCCAACTGTCCTGGTATCTCACTAAATTGGGTGCCCCTCAAGTCCACTGGCTCTCAGCCCAGTACAGCAGTAGGACTTGCCCAGGAATTGCAGTCTTGGAGTCCTAGACTGTCTTTTAAGTTTATTTTGAATCCCATAGCACTTTAGCCTACTGTCGTGGGGTTAAGCAGAACTCAGGTTCTGACCTCTGGGATGGTAATTCCTCTTTGGCTATGACTGGTATAAGTGTTCTCTCCATGGGTGCTGGCTGTATTCTACCCTGGAATGTTTTCCACTGTGACAGGGCAGCACTGAGTTCTAATGAAATGTTCCATCATCACTTTACCTTCCCTCCCCCAAGCATTCAGTTTCTCTCTCTGTGCCACATGGCCATTGCCAGGGTGGGGAGAATGTGGGAGGGTTGACGTTGGCAATTCAAGACTGTCTTTCCTACTGTCTTCAGTTTTTCTCAATAGGATGTTAAAACCAGGTACTGTGCACACTCGCCTGATTTTTGGTTCTTATGAAAGTGCTTTCTTATGTGGATAATTGTTCAATTCAGTGTTCCTGTCGGGGACAATGATTGGTGGAGGTTTCTATTCTGCCTCTTCCTGTATTAATTCAAATAGTTTTTGCTCATATAGATCATTTCAAATTTTATCACTACAAAAAATGCTTGTACTAATATATTCATGTATCACTTAAAGACAGAATACATTCTGAGAAATGCATCTTTAGGAAATTTTCATTGTTGTGTGAACATCATCGATTTTACTTACACAAACCTAGAGTGTGCAGCCTACTACACACCTAGACTGTATGGTATAGCCTATTGCTACAGGCTACAAACAGGTACACTGTAGGTAATTGTTTGTTGTACACTGGTAAGTATTCTTGTATATAAACATGTCTAAAGATAGAAAAGGTACAGTGAAAATATGGTATTATAATCTCATGTGACCACAGTCCTATACATGGTCTCTTGTTTGCCTAAATATCATTCTGTGGGACATGACTGTACGTTTAAGATTTTTTCACATTTTGGATTAGTTTTCTTAGGATAGATTTCTCGAAGCAACATTACTGGATATAAATTACTATATATATACAATAATTTATATATATGTGTGTGTATATATATGTATGTGTGTGTATATATATGTGCATATATATATATACTCTGAATTACTAAAATGTCATCCCACAAGCAGTCATTGAGAAATTCTCTCTCTATGATTTCACCCCCACCAGCATTGAATTTCATCTTTTTAAAACTTGATAAAAGATGCAGCAGATTTGACTTGACGTTTTCTATGATATCCAACTAGTCTAATTCTAAGAATTAAAGATCAAATAGAATAATCTGAAATCATTAGAATCTGATATAGGTTAGCATTCTCTTGGTTGCAGTTAACCAACTTAAATTACCTTAAGCAAGATGAAAGTGATTTATTGTAAATAAACAGGATTTATCAAAGAACCCAACTACAGAAGGAAACCAGAAAGTAATGCAAGAATGCTATCAGTGTTTTCTTTCTAGTTTGTTTGTACTCTGTTCTGTGTGTTTTCTTCATTTTTCTTTTTCTTTGCAGAATGACTTTCTTTGCTTCTGTAGTTCACATGACTGTGTTTATTTGGTATACAACAATCAGGAGATAAATTGATATCGTTTCTTTCATTTGCAATTAAATTTTCTGGAAAAAAGTCTCGGATTAATCCAGCTTGCATCAGATACCCATTCATCATTTGTTCAACTGTGTTTGTTGTGGGATCACATAATAAAGTCTGCCAAAAGTCTTGCCACTCTAAAATAATTTTTCCAGAAAATTAGTAAATGGCCAGATACTCCAATAGATTTCCAATGCAAAAATTTCAATGATTGAGACCCTAGTAGCATTAGATGTGCCAGTTATCTTCGAAAACTGTCCAAAGTCTCAAAATCTAACGTTTCTTCTTCAGCTATGATTAAAGAAAATTTTGTCTTGAGTATAAAATTTTCCATAACTAGAGAGCCTTTCTTTTCCCAACTCTCTTGAGTGTGAAGTGGTTATAACTTCTGGAAACTATGTATTCAAATGTCATATTATGTCTGTTCTTTGAGTTCAACTTTTGAATTTCACAGTGAAATCACATGATGGTATAGTTTTCAAGTCATTCACAGAAACTATTGTAGAAATAGAATAAAGCATGGATATACTTTTGTAGCAAGTATTAAAATAATATGCTTATGTTTTCTGTATAACTTTCCTCTTTATTTACTCTTTCTCCCCTAGTTTCGCATCCAAAATCATACTTTCCAGAAAAGAAAGCTAAGATCCAAAGATGTTAATGATCTGCTGAAGACCCCACATATATGTAGAAGCAATGTCAGGACTAGAAGTTGGTTGCTTGATTTTATGTCACTGCTTTCTCTGACACATAATAAAATTTATGTTTTATCCTTTAGTGGGGAAAATATTTTGTATCATAAATATTTTGTTTAATATTTTCCAATAATTCATAAAGGCACATACACAAAATTTAAAATTTACAAAAAGAATCTAGTTGAAGGGAAATGTCAGGTCAAAACACATGTATGCACAATGATGAGATCCCTGGATATCTCCCTTCATTACACTTCTAGAACACTGGAAGCCAGGATTTTACCCTTTAGTACAGAGAGGGAGAGCCTTCTTTGAGGAATATAATCAGTTCAAGAGGAAATAAATAACTGACATTGAGAAATTAGCAGTTATCTGAAAAAAAGCCTCTATAAAAAAAAGCAGTCATTAAAAAACAAACAAACAAACAAACAAAAAAACAGGAAAACTTAAGGATTGTGTCATAGTCAGCATTCTCCAGAAACAGACGTTGAGATGAGATTTTTGTAAAAGTGATTAGTGTAGTGGTGCCTGCAAAGGAAGAATATTGAGGCTTTGGACTGGGGGAAAAAGCATAGCAAGCCTTTGGACTTAAAGTCTTGAGACTATAAAGCTTAGTCCCAGGAATAGCAATGAAACTTAAAGGTACCATAGGTTTGGTCTCACCTTGGAAAAAGGTCAAGGGCTTTTTGTTATTTTTCATGTCAGTCAATCAGTAAAAACTGGTTGGCTGCTTGAAAAAGGGTATAACTTTCTGGGAAAGATTTCCACGAAGGCAATGTTGATAGGGCACCAACAGCATATGCTGCATAGAGATTTTAAAAGAAGAACACACACCTCAAAAATTGTCATTACATTCTAATAAAAACAAGTTTGCATTAGTAAGATTCCCTATATGACATTGCAAAGAAACTGTAATAGCATGTTTCCTTTTCTTTTTCCTTATCTCAAGTAAACTATTTTCCATGTTTCACCATTGAGTTTAATGATTGCTGAAGAGACTTCTTTTTTTTTAGAAATTCTTTATTATATAAAGAAGTTTCCCTTTATTCTTCATTTTCTAAAAGTTTGTTTTTAATGAATTTGTGTTATATTTATGTCTGTTTTTTAACATATATTGTTATGGTTATTTTATTTTCCTCTTATTTTGTCAAGGTGAACTGCATTGTTTTGGAGATGTGATGTAATACCCTTTGCATATATCACTGAATCCAATTTTCTATTATCTCACTAAGGATTTTCCATCAGGTTTGTGGAAGCGTGGTCTTCAATCTGCAGAAACATAATGTCCTTATTCGATTTTGCAATCAGAGTTATTTTGACGCATAAACAGTTACTAGCTTCGGAAAGAAAGAAAAAAAGGAAAAATCACGACCAAACTACAATTTCTTATGTTCAATAAAAAGAAGTTAATAGACAGCAAAAATAGATAAATCCAATTATAGAAAATATATAATAGTCATATCTATTAAATAAATTAAATTTATTACTTGAAACTTTCCCACATAGAAATCCCCAAGCTCAGATGGCTTCACTGTGCACTCTTCCAAAGAATAAATAAACCCAATTGTACATAAACTCTTCCAAAGAATGGAAAAACAGTAACTACTCTATAGCTTATCAAGGAAATCCTAACTAATGTATAAAGTAAGAAAAGGAAATAAAAACATAAAGATTTTAAAATTATATGTATTTTTTCATTTGTAGATGATATGTTTGTATATGTAGAAAATCCAAAATAATTTTTAAACTTTTATTATGTATCAGCTAGTTTAACAGGATTTCTCAGTAAGCATTTAGAATAAAAATCAACAAATAACTAAAAAACAAAATTTTAGAAATTATACCATTTGAATAGCATTAAAAATAAAATACCTAAGAATATGTTGAACAAAATACGTGGATTACAACTACACTAAAAGCTATAAAACAATATTGAGCAAAATTTTAAAAAGGATGGTACAATAAAGGGATATATTTTGTTGACAGAGTAAAAGACTCAGTATTGAACAATTGTTAATTGTTCCCAAATGAATCTAAATATTGAACATGATTCTAATTAAAATCCTGGAAAATGACCAGTAATAGCCAAGTTGAACATGAAGAAGCTCAAAGCTAGAAAACATACACTACTGGATTTTAAAAACTATTGTAAGATTATAATAATTAGAACGGTGTGTTAGTGGTGCAAAGATAAACAAACTGAATAATTGAACAGAATAGAATTCAGAAACAGACCTATGATTTACAGCAACCTGAATTTCTATAAAGGCAACATTAAAGAACAGGGGAGATGAATGAATTGTCTTTATAATAAATTGCATTGGGTCAATAGAATATCCATCTGGAAAAATGAATTTTAATGATACCATATATAAAAATCAATTTCAGAATGATTGCATTTTTAATGTTAAAGGTAAAAAATGAAACTTCTATAGAAAACTTGTAGAATGTATCTATGAACTTCTGAGAAACAAAGATTTCTTAAACAAGGCAGAAAAAATAACTAACCATAAAATAATAAAATATATATTTAATTATATGAAGATTATAAATCAATATAAAGACACCAATAAGAAAATTAAATAAAAACTCACAGGGTGAAAAAGGATATGCATACCTCTGAGAAAAAATAATTGTATCCAGGATACATAAAAAACTCCCATAAATACAAAAAGGATACAACTTACTAGGAAAATAGACAAAAGACTTAAACACTTTTCAAAGGAGGATAACCAAATGGCCCCAAAACACACACACACAAAAACCCATTTCATTATCTAGAAGGAGTAAATAAATTAAATGCACAATGCAATATCACCATATTCCCACCAGAATGGTAGTTGTAAGTAATAAAGCACCAAATGATGGCCTTACATTGAATTATACCAGTCTGCCTAACTAACATTATGTACCATTTCTTCACTCATTACTTGTACTCCAGCCTTGTCATACTTATTTTTGTTCTTCAGATTCACTCTTCTTGGAATTCACATTTGGATCTTCATATAGCTGTGTCCTATTCATCGTTCATATTTTACTGTATGTGTTACCTTTTCAAAAGAAACGATTGCCTCACTGATTTATTTTCTATATTTGATGCTTCCTTCTTTCAACTTAGCTTATCTCTTTATTTATGTCTATCTTGCCCCACTAGAATGTGAACTCCATGTGATGAGAACCTCATCTCTCATATATACTACTGTGTTCCATTAATCTGATTGTGGCCCAAAAATAATTTTTTGAGTGAAACAACAATGAATAAATAAAATGTATATCTCTGTTGTGGTTTGAATGTTTGTCCCCTTCAAAACTCATGTTTGAAACTTCGGTCTCACAGTAGTGTTTGGAGGTGCGTCCCAATGGGAAGTGTTCAGTTAATGAGGGCTATACCTTCCTGGATGAATTAATGTTACAATAAAAAGGACTTTTGAAGGTAGATCCACCCTCTTTTGCTCTTCTGTCATGTGAGGAACAGTGCTCCTCCCTCTGGAGGATGCAGCTTCCAGGTGCCATACTGGAAGTAGGGACTGAGCCCTTAAAGACACCAAATTTAGTGGCACATTGATCAATTGTCTGTTTAATATTTCCACCTGGTTATCTCAAAAGCATGCAAAACTCAACATATTCAAACAAAATCCGAATAAATTGCTATTAAATTTCTCCTATTTAAGTCAACAGGACCATTATATCCCCAGTTTTTCATGTCTTGGAGTCATTTTTGACATTAACCGACCTCTCCTTAGACACCACATCCATCTAATTGGTTGCCAAGTCCTACAAATTTTATATTCTAAACATTTTTGAATTTATCCAAATCTCTCCATCTTTATCACCACAACCATTTTAATACAAACTACCCTCATTTCTAGCATCAACTATTACAATTGTCTACCAACTCTCCCCCACCCTAAACTGGCATCTGGTCTTATTTCTCTCCAATCCATTCTCCACCCTATATTTCAAGAGTTTCTTGAACTACAAATTCAGTTGTAGCGTTCCTTACTGCACCCCTCCAAGAATAAACTTAAAATACTTTAATGGTTTATTATTGTACTCAGGATGGTCTTGTCTTTACCAAATCCCCAGTTTTTCTTTTTTTTCATGAACTCCCTTCTTCAGCCACATTGAAATTCCTTTAGTTCTTTAATATTTCTTGTTCTTTTCTACCTAAAAGTATTTTGGCTAGTTGCTTTTTCCTAGTATTTATGCTCACTTCCTGCCTTGGAGTGGAATTCACATTTGGATCTTCACATGGCTCCCCTTCTTTCAGATATTAGTAAAGCATCACCTTATCTTATATGTCAGATCTCTATATTATAGCCTTGTCTTCATAGACATTTATCATAATTTTAATCATATATTTGATTGTTTACATATGTAATTTGTATCTCCCATACTAGACATTGAACTTACTGAGGGCAAGGTTTATCTCTTTATTGATCCCCTACCTAAGAATTGTATCTCCAATGCCTAGTAAAGCACCTGACACGTAGCAAGAGTTCAGGAATTACGTCTGAGTCAAAAAGTGCATTTGCCGTATACAGAAATTGAATCAAGTATTATTTAAGTGTTACGTTAGTCAAATCAAAAAATAACCCCACTTAGAATACACACATACACACATACACACAAATACCTAGAAATACACCTAACCAAGGAAGTAAAATATTTCCACAAAGAGAACTACAAAATACTGCTGAAAGAAAGCAGAGATGACGCAATCAAATGGAAAAACATTTTATGCTCATAGATTGGAAGAATCAATTTTGTTAAAATGGCCAAACTGCCCAGAGAAATCTATAAATTCCTTGCCGTTTCTATCAAACTACCAAGGCCATTTTGCACAGATTTAGAAAAATGATTCTAGAATTCACATAAAACCAATAAAGAGGCTCCAAAGCCAGAGCAATACTAAGCAAAAAAAAAAAAAAACAACCTGGAGGTATCACACTATTCAACATCAAACTGTACTATAAGTTAACAGTAACCAAAACAGCATGATACTGGTACATAAACAGACACATAGACCAATGGAACAGAATAGAAAATTCAAAGAAAGAAATAAAGAAGGAAGGAAGGAAGAAGGAAGGAAGGAAGGAAGGAAGGAAGGAAGGAAGGAAGGAAGGAAGGAAGGAAGGAAGGAGAGAGAGAGAAGGAAAGAAAGAAAGAAAGAAAAGAAAGAAAGAGAGAGAGAGAAAGAAAGAAAGAAAGAAAGAAAAGAAAAGAAAAGAAAGAAAGAAACAGAAAGAAAGAAAGAGAAAGAAAGAAAGAGAGAGAGAGAGAGGGAG
>NW_012100043.1:859198-887314 GCF_000951045.1 Mandrillus leucophaeus
AAAGAAAGAAAGAAAGGAAGGAAGGAAGGAAGGAAGGAAGGAAGGAAGGAAGGAAGGAAGGAAGGAAGGAAGGAAGGAAGGAAGGGAAGAAAAGCAGGAAAGCAAGAAAGCAGGAAGGCAAGAAAGCAAGAAAGCTAGAAAGCTGCACACCAACAACTGTCTGCTTTTCAACAAAGTTGACAAAAATTAGCAATGGGGAAAAAACTCCTTATTCAATAAATGGAATAACTTGTTATCCATATGCAGAAGAAGAAAACTGGACCCCTACCTATCACCACATACAAAAATAAACTCAAGATGGATTAACGACCCAAATGTAAAACCTCAAGCTATAAAAATCCTATAAGAAATCCTAGGAAATACCATTCTGGACATTAGTCATGGCAAATAATTTATGATTAGGTCCTCAAAAGCAATTGCAACAAAAATAAAAATTGACAAGTGGGACTTAATTAAACTAAAAAGCTTCCGCAAAGCAAAAGAAAATATTAACAGAGTTAAGAAACAGCTTACAGAATTGGAGAAAATATTCACAAACTATGCATTTGAGAAAGTCTAATATCCTGAATCTGTAAGTAACATAAGCAACTGGACAAGCAAAAAACAAATAACCCCATTAAAAAGTGGACAAAGGACATGAACAGGTACTTCTTAAAAGAAGACATAAAAGCAGCCAACAAACCTATAGAGAAATACTCATCATCACTAATCATCAGAGAAATGCAAATCAAAACCACAATGAGATACCATCTCAGAATGACTACTATGAAAAAGTAAAAAAATAACAGATATTGATGAGGCTGCAGAAAAAAAGGGTGTACTCATACACTGTTGGGTGGGAATGTAAATTAGTTCAGCCATTGTGGAAAGTAGTTCTGGTATTTCTCAATGAACTTCGAACTACTCAACCCAGCCATTCCATTAGTGGGTATATAACAAAAGGAAAATGAATCTTTCTACCAAAAAAGCACATGTACTTACTTGTATGTTCATTGCAGGACTATTCACAATAGCAAAGACATGGAATCAATCTTGGTGCCCATCAAATGGTGAATCTGATAAAGAAAATATGGTACATATATACTGTGGAATACTACATTTCCATAATAAAAATGGAATCATCTACCTTACAGCAACATGGATACACCTGGAAGATATTATTGTAAGTGAATTAATACAGGAGCAATAACCAAATACTGTATTTCCTCACTTCTAAGTGGTAGATAAACATAGACTACACGTTGACATAAAGATGGAAACAAAAGACACTAGGGATTACTAGAGGGGAGAGAGATAAGAGTGTACAAGGGCTGAAAAACTACCTATTTGGTACTGTGTTAGGTCATTCTTGCATTGCTATAAAGAGGTACCTGAGACTAGGCAATTTATAAAAAGAGGTTTAATTGGCTCACAGTTCTGCAGGTTATACAGGACCCATGGCTTCTGGTGAGGCCTTAGGCAGCTTTTACTCATGGAAGGAGGCAAAGTGAGAGCTTGAAGGTCACATGGCAAAAACAGGAGTAAGAGAGTGAAAAGGAAGGTGCCACACACTTTTGAATTACCTTATCTAGCAAGAACTCAGAGCATAAGCTCATTTATTACCAAAGGAATGGTCCAAGCCATTCATGAGTGAGTGATCCAACCCCATGATCCAAATACCTCCCCACGCCCCACTTCCAACATTAGAGATTATAATTCAGCATGAAATTTAGGCATGGGCAAACATCCAAAATACATCAGGTACTATGATCACTACCTAGGTAATGGGATTATTCATACCCCAAACCTCAGCGTCAAGCAATATACCCAGGTAACAATGTACTCTCTGAATCTCTGGTACATGTACTCTCTGAATTTAAGATAAATATTGAAAATGTTAAAAATTACAACAACAAACAATATTTCAAACAGAAATAGTTATTTTTTAAGAAAAATATTTTCTTCAAAATATAGTCTGAATAAGTCAAAATTTCATATATTATTTTGTTTGGAGAATGTTTCACCTACATACATTTTATGTTTGCCTCCTTTCATACCTGTAACTATATAAATACTGGCAGTAAGTGTCTACAATAGATATAATTATAGAGGTCATGTAAGAACATGGTATGGAGTAAGAAAAATAATAATTAAAATATTTAATATGTTTTCATTATAAAGCTAAGCCCACAAAACTTTCATATAGGATCAACAAGTCCAGTTGATAAAAGCAGAATGATAATTTACTCCTGGTAAACTCATTTACTTATCTTGGAACCATTATAACTTTCCAATCTAATTTTAGGTTTTTACACTCATTGTTTCTGAAAATAGTCATAAGAAATGAAATAGGAAAATGAACAGGTACATTTGTTCAATATGACACATTCGACCATAGGAAGATGAAAATGACACGCCTGACCTTAAAATGTAACCATCCTTTTTATAGATAATTCTGTTTTGTTAGGAATGCCAATCAAGTATTTCATGAATATATTTCAGTAGCTGTGAAATTTGATTAAAATTTAATGTAGCCTCACTTCTTCTCTAAGTCTGAAATAATTTAGATGGTCAACTGTCTGTGAAATTATGGTTTTACTTGTTAATTGTTCATGATCTTTATAAGAAGAGAGTTACCTTTACTTTGTTCTAAAAACTGATGGATATTATATTAACCAGATAACAATCTTATTCTTTTCATATTTCTAACATGGCTTTTAATAGGAAAAAAATTAATGATAAATACATTGTCTTCATGAAGGTCACACACACACAAACACACACACACCTACACACACACACCTACACACACACAAACACACACACACCCCCTCCTGAAAATTGTTTCCAGAATATTCATATGTAAACTGAGGATACAAAAAATTATTGCTTAGTGAACATAAATATTATAGAATTTCTTGAATATTTGTAAATTATGAGATATTGAGATCTGAAAGAGAAGGCAAAAAATCATTTTATGTTATTTACAATAGGAAGCTCTCTAAGGAAAGCAAGTAACTACACAATAGCTAAAAATGGATATGGAATTATTGTCTTTACATACAGGGTACAAGCATAAGTAATCACTCAGAAAAAAAGAGAGGAAATATATTTTGCATCCTGAGTGGCATTGGGAAAATACTTGTTACCTCCCTTAAATAGAATTTTTTTTTACCATGACGTTATTCTAAGCCCATTATATTAGCTTTAAATAATCTTGAACCTTACTGGGGGAAATACATTCAGAAATATAAGGTGGAGCAAGCAGAAGTATAGGTGGATCTTAGTATTTCACTTATTTAACTGTTTCTGATCTTGAACGTTTCCTCTGTGGACTGGGTGCTGTGCTAAAGACTTGATTCTATCCTTCAAGTGGCTTGCAATTACCTAAGGAAGGTAAGGCACATGAAACAATTACAAAACAAGACAGTGTGCTAATTTTTTACTGCTGTGTAACAAATTATCACAGACTTAGTCGATTAAAACAACACTCATTTATTAACTTATATTTCTGTAGGTTAAAAGTTCAAGCAGGCTCAACTGACTTTTCTGCTTGTGGTATCAACAGGCCAAAATCAAGGCATTGGTCAGACTGGACTCACACGGAGGCTCTGGGGAGAACACACTTTAAATAAAAGTCATTGAATAATTCACATGTTTGCAGTTTTGAGATTGAGGTTCTACTTTTTTGGCTGGCTGTCAGTGGGGGTGGGTCCTACTTTCATTTTCTAGAGGCCACCTGTTATTTCTTGGCACAAGACTCTCCCCACTTCAAGCCAGCAAGGGTGTTTTGAGTCTTATTCATATTTCATATCTCTCTGGCTTCTACCACAAGACAGAAAAAACTCTCTATGTGGTACGCTGTTTCCTATCTTTTTACTTTCAACCTATTTTTGGCTTTAGATATAAAGTGTCTCTTATAGAGAGTATGTGTTTGGATCGTAATTTTTGTGCTGATTGCTAATTTTGGAGTGTTTAATCCATTTATATTTAATAAAAGTATTGATAAAGAAGGATTAACATCTGCTGTTTTTCTACTTGTTTCTATATGCCTTGTGTCCTTTCTGTTTCTCTAGTCCTCCATTATTGCCGCCTTCTGCATTAAATAGATATTTTATAGGGTATTATTTCCATTTCCTTGTCATTTAACTGTATTTTTTAGTTATGGTGTTAGTGTATTTTTCCAGTTTACAATTAACATTACAACAAACATTGTAGTTTCTATGAATACCAACTTTAAATAGTATAGAAAAACTTGGCCCAAATAAAGTTCCATTTCTTCCTCCTCTTTTTTTTGCTATTATTTTCATTAAAATGATACACACACACAAAGACACACACACACACACACAGTATTTTGATCAGCACAGACATATATTTATTATTTTATGTAGTTGTTTTCTAAATAATTTAGACTGTTGGAGTTAAAAACAGTAAATTGATTAATGTTGCCTTTTATTTTTACGTATGTAGTTACCTTGATTTGTGTCCTTTATTTTGTTGTGAAAATGTCACTGTCTTATGTCCTTTCATTTAAGCCTGAAGAGATTCCTTTAGTATTTTTTTCAGAGTAAGTCTGTTAATGATTTGTTCTCTCAGTTTTGGATCATCTGGAAATGTTTTAAGGTTTCCTTCATTTATGAAGGACAGTTTGTGGGAGATAGAGTTCTTGCAGAATTCTTGATTGAGATTCTTTTTGTTTCAAAATTTTGCACGTATCATTCCACTGCCTTCTAGTTTCCATGATTTCTAAAGAAAAGGTGACTGATAATTTTATTTGTTTTCTTTCTTATTTATTTTATGTTAGCTTTATCAAAGTATCATTTATATGTTAAAATTATACACATATGACATATATATCTTCATGAGTTTGGACATATTCAGGTTGACTGATAATCAAATTGAGGATCTCTTGTACATGACAAGTGATTTTCTTTTGCTTCTTTCAATATTATTTCTTTTTCTTTTCTTTTAGTAGTTTGAGGCATGAATCTCTTTGTATCCTACTTGAAGTTTGCTAAACATCTCAGATGTGGGTATTAGTTTTTTAAAATGAAATTTGTATAAATCTAGACCATTACTTTAAAAATATTTGTTCTGCCCTTTTCCTCTCTCCTTCGTATATTGGTATGCTTGATTGTGTCCTACAAGTTTTGGAGGCCCTGTCCAGTTTTCGTCATTCTTTTTTATTTCTTTCCCTCAGACTGGATAATCCCAATTATTCTATCTTCAAGTTTACTGATACATTCTCCTGACGACTTAATTCTGATTTTAAGCACCAATAGTGAATTTTTCATCTCATATTGTACAATTCAACTACAGGATTTCTATTTGGTTTGATTTAATAATTTTTATCTTTATATCACTATTTTCTATGAGATGATAAATCATCTTATAATCCCTTTAATTCATTTGACATGATATAATTTATATACATACATTTATATGTATCATTTGCATCTAGTGATTTGAACATCTGGGCTTCCTCAGGAATAGTTTCTATTGACTGATTTTTTTCCCTGTGTATGGGCCACATTGTCCTGTTTCATTTCAAGCCTTTTAATTTTTGGTTGAAAATTGGACCTTTAAAATAATTAAATGTGGCAACTCTGGAAATAAGACCTTACTCAACCACGTGTTGTGTTTTTTTTTTTTTTACTATTATTGTTGCTTTTGTTGTTTTGTTGTTGTTACTATTTGATTTTTTATTTACTTTCTTGGAGTGATTCTGTAAAGTCTGTATTCTCTCTCGTATGTACACATTACAGTCTCTGATCAGTTCATTTAATGGTAAGCTAGTGATTGGAAAGGGATGTTAAATGTCTTGAATCAATAAGTCCCTTTGTTTGCCAAGGTGCTCTGCATGCATGTTTAGGCATGTTTTCAATGATTGGTAGGCAACTCACAATTCTACCTTAGCTTTTCATTTCTGCTTGTACAAGTGTGTAGTCAGACAGTGGTGGGAGATTTGGGCCTTTTCAGGACTTTCTTGGGAGTTTGCATGATGCCGTGCAGGCAAGTTGCCTTCTAGATGATCAGGAAAGCAACTTTTGAAGTTTTACTTTTGTTTTTTATTTATTTATTTATTTATTTACTTTTGTTGTTTTTCTTTCCCTTCCCTACTCTATTGGAGTTTACAAAACCCACTGTGGGACATCTCATTACTCAGATCTTCCTTTTAAATTTTGTAGACAGCCTCCTATTTATCCCAACTGGTGTCACCAACTGAAGCAGCTGTGATATTAAACAACAAACTCTAATTGCTTTCAACAAAATGCCCTGGGGAATGGGATTTTCACACTGAAATAACTCTGAGCCATATCAAATAACAACAAGCACTGTAAATTATTCTTTTCCAGGGAGCATCAAGGCAAGTTAAATAAAAACAATTCTCTTTAGATAGGTCTTTTTAAACAAGATTCAAAACTATTCTTCCCCTTTGAGTGGCTACTATAATTCTGACTTTCATAGCTATAAAGTTTGCATAGCTAGTCATTTTTAAGGTTACTGTGTTGATGGGAGAACGGGATGAGAATAGGACAAGTTAAAATGCCATAGAAATCCCTAAGGTTTGGCTGAGGTGTCTTCTTTTGTTTTGTTTTTTAAATAACTATGTATATAAAAAAGAAATATGAGCATTCCTATTGCGGCAATCTTTTATTTCCAACATTATAAAAGATTTGATTTTGACAACTTTTGCTAGTGTTCGTACTGTTTTAATGGAACAGGTTATTTTCAGAGCTCCTACTCCATAATTTTGACCATTTGTCCCATGTAGTTTGAGTTATCATTCCTAGTCGATGTATTGACTTTCTTAGAATGGTAAAGTGTCTCTCTTTGTCTCTAGTAACACTCCGTGTCTTGAGATATATTTTAATTGACATTAATATACTCACTCCAGTTTTCTTATGCTATTGCCTAATGCATCTTTCCCATCTTTTTAACTTTCAACACACTTGTGTCTTTGTGCTTAAAGTAAGTCTCTAGTAGGTAAAATTTAATTGCTTGCTGTTTTTAATCATGCCTAAAATTATCTGATTTTTTTGTCGTATTTAGTTTTCACATCCTGCTATTTGCTTCCAATTAACTTTATCTTCCTTTGCCTCTGACCCTCCTATTGTACTTTCATTAGTATTAATTACCTAGTTATAATATTCTATTTAAATTTTTCCATTGGCTCTCCAACAGTATCTTTTTGTTTTGTTACTTAATGGTTGTTCAAAGATTTTAACATATATATTTTACTTGACACAATCTATATAGTTTTAATATTAAATGACTTCTAAAAATTTAAAGAACATACAAGAATCTTGGACAAGTGTATTTCCATTGAGTTCCAATTATTATTACTATTGTCACTAAGAATGTATTATACATATTAAATGTTATAAGTTATAAATCCTTCAATACAATTAAAATTTTTGTTTTAAATAGTCAAATAATTTTAATGAACTTTAAGAAAAAAGAAAAATATGTTTGTATGGTATTGTATATTAATACAGATGTTTGTCATGTTCAGTGATGCTCATTCATGTAGACTTGAATTGACATCTAGTGACATGCCATTCTCCTTCAGCCTAGGCCTGTTTACTACTTACGATATTCAAGGCCTTAGGGCTCTAGAATCAGCAGGAGGCAATGACAGTCAGGCTTGTGTACTTCCCTTCAGGGAAACAAGTTTGCTCCAGTCCTGGGCAGGTCCAGAGATGTCATATGAGAGCCAGGACCTAGAGTTGGAAGCCTTAGGAATCTATCTAGTGCTCCATTCTGCTGCTGACCTGGCACCCCAGACACAAGACAAAGTGCTTCCCACTCTTCCCTACCATTTTCCATAAGCAGAGGTGTCTCTCCTCATGGCCCCAACCACCCCAGGCCCATAGGAAGTACTGTCTGCATACCGCTGATGTTCATTTAAGGCCCAAGGACTCTTCAGTCAACTTGAGGTGAATGCTGCCAGGCCTTTTACTCTTCTTTCAGTACAGTGGGCTGCTGTCTGGCCCAGAGCAGGTCTGAAAATGCCATCCAAGAGCCAAAGCCTGAAATCCAACCTACTTGGTGCTCTACCTCACTGTGGCTGAGCTGGTACCTATGCTGATTTTGGGTTCTTATGAAGGTGCTTTTTTGTGTGCATAGTTGTTCAAATTCTATTTGGAAATCTTGCTTTGCCTTCTCTTAAGTTTGGATATAGTTAGAGTTAGTTCCTTCTCTTGAGTTTTCTATCCTTGAAAGCAGATTACACTTTCCCGTATCTTTGAATATCTAGGAAGTTTTGGAAACTAGATAGTTTAGTTTAGATGATATGTTTTGGGTACTCTGGGTTCTGCTTTGTTCTTCTGGAGATTTTTATTGTTCTTGTTCTTATATGCAGTTACCTTGCTTGGACTCAAACATCATGCTTTGTACATCCTACAGAGTGCAGCAGCTAATATCTCTGCATCTTTCAACTGCTACATTTTTTTTAACTAGCTCCCTGGGTTTTCCCCTGCAAATGTAGTTTGTGGTTAGCCAAAATTTTGAACTGGATTATGGTTTCTTTGCTTCTGTGAATTTTCTTTCAAATCTTCATCTGATTGGCTGGCTTTGGACTCTATCATCTAATACTTAAGCCAGTAAGTCTTCACGTTTTTACTTTCCAAGATGGCCAGTTTTGGGGAATTAATGCGGTTGAAAAATGGGTAACCTCAAAAAAATTCATCCAGTGCAGTCCTGTCTTCTGGTGAAAAATTCCTCTCTAGTCTTTCTAAGATTTTGTTTGTTCGTTTGTTTTTGAGGTGGTTTGTTTGTTTTTGCTGTGTCACCAGGTCTCTCCCTATATACATGCAGTTTCATGGACAATGGTAGAGTTAC
The DNA here is from genome assembly GCF_000951045.1 of Mandrillus leucophaeus. Lineage (NCBI taxonomy): Eukaryota > Metazoa > Chordata > Mammalia > Primates > Cercopithecidae > Mandrillus > Mandrillus leucophaeus. The sequence goes on from NW_012100043.1 coordinate 868,025, forward strand.
ACTCAGATTTGGGATCTCATTTTTTTCTTATGTTTCTTGCTTCCAAGATTTTTCCCATAGATTTCTGGCTGCTCTTCCAGTTCTAAATTCTGTTCCATTCTACCTCAATCTGGTAAGGTTACTGTTTTATCTGCACTATGGCTGTGTAGTTTTGGAGCTCTCTCCGATAAGAGAAGTTCAAACTTTCAGTTCTTGTCCTTTACAGATAGTTTTTTTTTTTTTTTTTAAAGGAAATACTCTCCTCTTACCTCATTCTGCTTTTGTATGCTCTCCAGTACCTTTTAAATAGTTGCTTTTTACTGTTTGTCCAGATTTTATCATCACTATCTGCACACTACCTCTTCAACTCATTTTCATTATGAAAATTATTTCTAAGAAATAATTCTCCCGAAAAAAAGTTTGTGTATAAACAACCTTATTGTAGCATTTTATATTAGTAAAATTTTAATAGCAAAGTAACAGGACAAATCATATCAGTGCACTATTATGCAGGAAACAAGATGATTATGAAGACTGTGCATTAACATAAAATGTGTACTCTATAATATTAGGTGATTAGAAAAGAATACAGAATTATATCTTCATGCACACACATTGACAATAGTTAATAGGAGATGTGGAAAACTGGTAATTATTTATTTTATGAATGTAAAATTATAAAAAGCTTATTTGTATTCATTCATCCTTTCAAAAATTATGGTGAGTACTACTAAATATCACTGTACATATATAGTTAAAACAAAAATTATCACTCTTAAGGAACTTAAAATCTACCAGAAATGCTTATACAAATTAAAAAAAAATTTATAATGAACAAAATGTGCAAATGTATAAGCTATAAATTATACAATGGTAGTAGAAACAGATCTTAAGTCTTCATTCCTTTTTCTATTTGAAGCAACTGGATTTCTCATTCAAAGTGTAATCCATGCTCGTTTTAGAAAAGAAAATGGACATACATATTCGCAGACCAGGTGTAATCTCAGCTGATTTTTGAAGGAAGATAAGACTTTATCAAGTTGGTTCTGAGTTAGAGAACAGAGAGACAATTATTGGTCTTATTTATGGTTTACATTAAATTTGTTATAACTGAGCAATACGACATTTAAGTCGTTTCATAATAATATGCAGATTATATGCTACAACCCTAGCATATAGGAAAATAGACCTCACATTCATGGCTTGTGCTTTCTGGTTGTTTACAAACTGATAGTACTCATTTGAGTTAAAGTTATGTGAGGGATAGCTTACAGAAAATATAGTATTTGGAAGCCGAAATATACATACATAGATGTACACACACACACACACACACATACACACACACACACACACACACAGTCTATTAAATTTATCATTTTATTTGACCTAAACCTTCAACTATGGCTTCAATAAAGAAGACATAACTAAAAATAAGCTGATTCTGAAATTATGAACTTAGAAGCAAGGTAGTATTCTACAGCTGGTATTGTACCTGATAGCATACATCTTTTTTAATTTCACTCCTTTTTCCATGGTAAGCTTCTTGAGGGAGTGAACCATATAGGATTGATATTGTTACTCTCTACATAGTATTTGCATAATGCCTTACATGTAAAGTCCATTAAACAAATATTTCATGAATAATTTTATACTAAAAATAGAAAATATGCTTCCAGAGAAATATAAAGCAGAAAAGATCATCTTTATTGTTTAATTTGCTTGAATAATGCAATAAAAATATGTGAAACCACTTTAACCTCTATCACTGTCTTATTTGTTACTTTCTTCTCCCCTCTCTACCTCTGTTCTCATTTTAAGCTATAGTCAAATGGCTTCTCTTGTGGACTGTACATATGCAGTAAGAATAAAGATAACTTAATGTAGCTGAAACTGAAAGGAGAAATAAGAGCATGTTTGAAATAAATCCAAAGTTAAAATATTTTTAAACCAATTAAGTGTATTCCTCAAGGCTATTTAAATGGAAGATTCATTCCTAGCTGTTTATGCATTCATAAAGATAAAATTGTTTTGATGAAAGATTTTTTTAAAATTATTCTTGGCTGAGAGCACAGGCCTAACCATTTGGATTCAAGACCCCAAAATAAAGCCTAGACATTTTAGTGTTTCTCACAAATGATTTGAGGTTTGAGTTAAAGCTCAACCTTGGTAGATGAGTATAGCAGATTTCAGTCTCACTACAAGTGATCCACAACTATCCGTTAACAAATATTTACTATGTCTTAATATGTACCAGGTTTGATGGTAGGTGTTGTGGTTGAAAACGTGAAATAAACAGACATAGTCCCTATCCTCATGAAGCTTACAGTATAGCAATCTTAACTAGTCTAATCATTACCTTTGATTATAATAATCAATAAAATACTCATGTAACCTACAAAAGTTAGCACAGAACTAGAAATAAATAACAGTTACTGGAAAAACCTAAAGACTTTCAACTGAAAGTCATATTTAGACTGGTTTTTTTGCTAATTGTGATAGTAATAACAGCTGATATTTAATGATTGCCTACCACTTGCCACATAGTGTTCTAAATCTCTGATAAGCATTGATTTATTTAATCATCACAATAAATGTTGGTAGTCTGCACTATAATTATCTTCATTTTGCAAATGAGGAAACTGAGTCTTATGAAGTTAGTAAGCTGTCCAAGTAATCTAGTTAGAAAGCAACAGATCCACTGCAAGACAAGTACTCCAACTCCAGTGTCAGTGCTTTCCAACACTTTGAAGCTCACTATGTGTCTAAGACATCCACAGATCCACATAGAGCACAACTTGTTTATTTTCCAAATGTACAAAGGGATATTTAAGAATGCTTTAATTTTAGAAGAAACAAATTTAAAGGCGTGTGTGTGTGTGTGTGTGTGTGTGTGTGTTAAGGATTGAAAGAAACTATTATAACTTCAATAAATGTACTACTTTGTTATTTAGTTTTATATGAATTTATTACAAATAACGTAAATGGTGAAGGGGCTAGAAATTCATAACTATTGTTTTAATAATACAAAACAAAACTGTCACAACATAGTAATTTTGTGATAGCTATTGTACAGAGTGGATAATGTTCATAGAGTTTATTATTGCAGGTAATGATAATATCATAAACCCTTTTGATGCATATAAACTTTTTGTAAGAGACATACTTGGTAAGATATGATGTAGTCATTCTAGACTGCTTTCCTTCTGTGTCCTCACATAGTGAGGACAAGATAACCTCTCTGTCTCTCTCTTTCTCTCATTCTTCTTATAAGGTCACTAATCTCATCATGAGGGCCCCACCCTCATGACCTCATCTGACTCTAATTTCTTCTCAAAGGCCTCATCTCCAAATATCACATTGGAAGTTAGGACTTCAACATATGAATTCTGGGCAGGGGATGAACATAATTCAGTCCATAACAAGTCTTTATTCCATATTTTTTACATAAATCAGCACTCTTACACAAAGTAAATTTCTCTTTCTTAGTTACTCAGCCTACAGTTGGCCTTATTTAAAACATCTTCTCTTAAAACATTTTGATATTGATATTTATGTATTATTTAGTCAACTTGGTTTTAAATAAAGTACAAATAAATAAAATAAATTATCTCAATCTTCACTATAGGCTAGGGAAATTTTATTCTAGCAAGAGGATAATAGCTGTTCAAATATACCTTGCAAACATTTCTAAAAGCCACCAGGTTTCCCAAAGTCACTGTGAAAAATATATTTGTTGAACTTCCAAAACAAAATCTTTCATAATAGAGCTGAAAATGGACTTATTTAGTAACTCATTTAACAAAAATACATATTCTTTATGATTATATTAATGGATATTATTAACAAGTTTATTGAGCATGGGTGTTCTAATATCTCATGAGATGCTTGACAATCCCATCTGCTGATGGGTGCCAAATAAAGAAACTAAAAAGGACACAGGTGCCTTTGGATTCACTGTAAACATACCATCACCCCAAAATCATGCAGCCTAATGCTATCTGTGTATTATCTCTGTCTTTAAAAATATATCATACTGGAGAATATATTTTATACATTACATTGTTGCATAAAATTCCTACTTGGAAAAGAGAAATCCATACCACCAAAATAATTTTCTGTAACTAATGTACGTATTACCCCATGCAATTTAGGAATATGCTCCTTCTTGAAAAGATCAAAATCATATCTCATGAGTGATTGTATAGCCCCTTTTTAACTTGAGGTGCAAGAAAATGAATAGCAGCAATTTTCCCTTCAATAGACAATTTTAGATAAGAAAGTAATACACAGATTTACTTTAAAAAGTCACCCAAAATTAGCCCATGTGGCTGAGGCAGTTTTTGTTTTTTTTTTGACAGAGTCTTGCTCTGTCGCCCGGCCTGGAGTGCACAGTGGCAGGATCTTGGCTCACTGCAAGCTCCGCCTCCTGGGTTCACACCATTCTCCTGCCTCAGCCTCCCCGGTAGCTGGGACTACCGGTGCCTGCCACCATACCCAGCTAATTTTTTGCATTTTTAGTAGAGACGGGGTTTCACCGTGTTAGCCAGGATGGTCTCGATCTCCTGATCTCGTGATCCATCCACCTCCACCTCCCAAAGTGCTGGAATTCCAGGTATGCACCCAGCCCCGAGGCAGTATCTTTACACATATACATAAAATAAATCTGATTAAGAATTCCTGTTAGTTTTATTATGATATTTGCTCCTTGATTGTAATCTTAGACATGTTAAATTTTAAAACTAAATAGAAACTTCAAAAGCCAAAATAAAGTTTTTGTCTAAAATAGTAAACTCCCTCAACCCTACCCATCCAAGATCCAAATTTGTTTTTAAAAGTTTTCTGATTCTCTCCTAATATATGACATATTTTTTTCAGATACTTGCATTTGTTCGAAAGACTCTCTGCTCTGATTGACTCTTACACATTATAAAAATAAATATTTTTCAATTACATAAGAGTGAATCTTATGAGTCTTAAAAAATCGAAATCATGTGTCTGAGCGTAACCCGTAATGTCCCTTGGCCCATTTTATTTATTTATTATCTATAATACTGTGATTACTCTTAGGTGTAGCAAAGGTACAATTAGTCAGAAAAAGAATACAAAATAATCTAACTTTTAAATGTTCTTATCCCCAAATCTTTCATAACAAATAGAACTTCTAGCTTTTTTTCTTTTTTTTTTTGACACATCCAGAAATAAGTTTACCTTGTCAATATGTTATTCAGGAGGGCATTGCTTCTTTGGTTCAGCACCCAAGAGAAGGGTTGCATCTGTTTTCTAGTAATAAGCAACCCACACAGCAGGAAGAAGACAGTTCATGTACTTTTGAATTTGATTATGTAATGAAAAAATATGCATCGATCTGGATTGATGGTACATTTGTGTGTATATTATCTTTGCCTGTGTACTCAAATAGGGCATCTGTCTTTAATCTGACAGTATGGCTCATGAACATCCAAATTGAGCAAGTTTCAGATGCAAGCTAATCAAGTTCTTGCTGACAACCTCAGCAATCTTTCTGTTTTTGGTGGGATGACATATTCATCTTCCTCAATCACGCTATGACTAATATATGAGAATGTTAACATCTTTCATTCTTTATATCTATGTAGAGATAATTTGGAGAAGAGAGTAGGTACTGTGCTCCACATTAGAGCTTGTTTTGCTCATTCTTCAGACAATTAAAAGGAGACAAGTGAATATAAAATATGACAATGCTAATATTTATTTTCAGCAGTAACGTTTTCACTTGAAAGCCTCCCTTTTGAGTGGGAGATTCTTGCCAACTCATTTGTGTATCATATTTATATTTAAATGAATGTTCGTCGTCTACTGTGTGTTATGTGCTGTGCTGAGATCTTTGGTACCTCTTTTCCAACAAGGCAGTCTCTAACTGGTTAAGCATCTCTTCTTTGAAATAGTCAAGTAGAAAACTATACTAACTCAGTTATACAAAAGGCAATTGCATTAATACACTTTGTGCTGTTATATCAGAATATCTGAGATTGGGTAATTTATAATAAACAGAAATTTATTGATGCACAGTTGTGGAGGCTGGAAAGTCCAAGATTGAGAGACTGGCACCTAATAAAGGGTTGCTTGCTGTGCCATGCCATGAAGAAAGGATAAAGAGAGGGTAAGAGAGACCGAGGTGGGAACAAACTCATCCTTTCATAAAACACCACTCTCATTATAATGAACCTATAGTCATAATAATGTCATAATTTCATTTTTGAGGTTGGTGCCCCATGACCTAAACACCTCAATTAAGCCCTGCCTCCATATACTGGGGGCCAAATTTCCAACACATGAATTTTGGGGAACACATTCACACCATAGTAGTAATATAAGAACCTATGGTAGACTGGGGATTCCTCTTAAGGGATGCTCAAATTAATATGTTGAAAGACAAGAATGTTTTGGAATGTTTTAAAGGAGTTTATTCTGCTAATTGTTAAAGTAATAGAAGCTACATTAAGATCCTATTCCAGCCCCTGGCAAGCATCTTTCTACTCTCTGTTCCTATAAGACTACTTTAGATTCCACATGTAAATGAGACTGTAGTATTTCTCTGTGTCTAGCTTATTTCACTTAGCATACTGTCCTCTAGCTTCATCCATGCTTGTGCAAATGACAAGATTTCCTTATTTTTTAAGGCTGAATTGTGTGTGTGTGTGTGTGTGTGTGTGTGTGTGTGTGTGTGTGGTGTATGTCTCATTATCTTTATCTATTATTCATCAATGGACACTTTGGTGGTTTCCATTCCTTGGGTAATATGAATAATGCTGCAATAAACATGGGGGTGCAGATGTGTGTTCAAGATACCAATTTTGCTTCCTATAAATAAATACCCAGAATTAAGATTACTGGATCATATCATAGTTGTATTCTTTTGGGTTTTTGAGGAACCTCCATACTGTTTTCCCATAACGGCTTACCAATATAAAATCCCTCAGACACTGTACAAGGGTTTCCTTTTTTTCTTTTCTTTTTTTTTTTTTTTAACTTTCTTCCTATCTTTTGACTTTATGGTAATAACCATGCTAACAGGTGTGAGGTATCATTGAGGTTGTAATTTGCAATTTCTTGATGATTAAAATTAGTGCTATTGAATATTTTTTTATATACCTCTTGGCCATTTGTATGTCTTATTTGAAAAAAAAAATGTCTATTCAGGCCCTTTGATCATTTTAAAATTTTTTTTTTCTGGTATTGACTTGTATGTATTTCCCCTTAATTTTGAATATTAGGCCTTTATCAGATAGATGATGTGCAAATATGTTATTTCATTCCATAGATTTCCTTTTCAGTTCGTTGTTTCCTTCACTGGGCATATTTTTTGAATTTTCATGTAGTCTCATTTTTTAAAATTTTTACTGTTGTTACCTGTGCTTTTGGTATCATATCCAAAAAATAATTGCAAAGTTCAATATCAGGGACATTTTTCCTGTGTATGTTTTTAATATTTTTAAGGTTTCAGGTCTTAGATTTAAGTATTTTTTAAACTATTTCACTTGATTTTTGTGAAATGTCTAAGATAAAGTTCTAATTTCTTTCTTTTATATGTGGATATTCAGTTTTCCCAGTAACATTTTTTGAAGAGACTATTCTTTCTACATTGCATATTTTTGGTGCCATTTTTGGAGATTAATTGACTATGTCTAACTAATCTCTTAAGACAGTTAATGGTGCAAAAAATACAAGAGAGACTGGTGCAAAAAAATACAAGAGAGACTCACAAGATCTAGTGGAAGAATATACTGGTCAAGCTCATTGAAGTTGCAAGGAAGAGGAAAAATAGGTTAACTTTAGTTTTGGAGATGTATTACAAAAATACGCAAGAATGATAATGTGTTAACGGTCACTTTATCAACTGTCTAGTCTGAGATGCACAATACAACTTATGAAAACTGGAAAATTTGCTTAGTGTTTCTTTTTCTGGAAGCCAGAGCTTAAATAACGTATTTTCTCTTTGTAATTCTTACACAATTGCCCAAATGAAGAATGCAACTGAGTTGATTGATTGCTATCCTATATGGAATAACTCATGTTCAGTTAGCCTTCTTCAAAACAAGGCCATATACTGTTGCTGCCCTCAAACAAGCACTGGGGTTTTAGTATATTCCTAAGTTTAGGGAAGCAGGAATAATTTCAGTTTGAGCTAGTGTCAATACTATGTCATTGTGGTCAATGCATGAGAGAGGACACTAAAACATAAATCATTAGTAAACAAATAAAGTTATATAAAAATAGCATTAAATGTCTGCTACAGTATTTTCATGCAGATGAACATATTTTAATTTGCCTCTGTTTTCCACTTTATTTCCAACAATTTTGAAACTGGTTATTTAACAGATATATTAATAAAAAGTTTTGTACAAAAGCTTTGCTTATTTTAAACATTGAACAACTTCAGTAGGTCTCCTTTACATTGAACTTGTCAGAACTTTTAATATGTACTGTACATTTTCAAAGGAAAAAAGGATTCCTTTATTTTGTTTGTCATCTTTTATTTCTTTCTATGAAACTGTTTGTTCTCAGTGTACACATTAACAGGCATTTGTTCTTAAAGTACAATTTGGGAAAGCACAGTAATTTAAAGTGTAATATTTCCTTTTGTCAGTTTTAACGTAATAGTCAAACTCTCCTCAATTCCTAATTTGCTAGTGTATTACAAAGCAGAACTACATAATTATGAAGAAACGTAGACACGGAAATATAGACAATATCACAGTGGATTGCTTCACTCATCTAATTTATCCTGCATAAATTAGTGGGTTTTTTTTTTTTATTTTACCCAATAATACCTCTGGCATTTATTATTCTGCATGTAGTTGTCATATAGTATTTTTAGATTATTTCTCAGGAAGATTTTGAAACTCTAAAGGAGGAAGAAGCCATGCGAGTCTTGTATTAGGATCTAAGTTTGTAGTTTGGCAATTGCTGGGATCATACTTTGCATTCTTTGGCTATAGTTTTTGGCAAAGAGCTGATTCAGGTAACTTTCTTCAGAAGGATTTATGATATTTAGCAAGTATTTTGAGGTTTCATAGTTATTACCTGAAACACATGCGGTTCAAAGAAATAACGTATTTAAGGAAAGATTAATGATTTTTGGTTTATTTTCTTTCCTAAAGATACTACAAAGAAGAGAGATAACTGATGGAGCAAAACTCCAGATTAGTGAAGACAGAGTGAAATAATACAGTGGTTCTGCTATCCTTGAGTTCTAAATCAAGTTCTTGAGAGTTCCTGGAAATGACCAAATTACTATATAATCTAGTATCCATTTAGATAGATGACCATCTGTTTAGAAATATAAATGGCTGTGGGAGGGGCCAAGATGGCCAATTAGATGCAGCTGTGTCCGAGGCTTTCACAAAACGGAAGTAAATTCTGTACCTTCAATTGAGGCATCCAGGTTCTCACATTGGGACTGACTACGCACAGAGGGCTCAACACACCAAGAGCAAGGAAAACTAGGTTGTGGTTATGGCCCACCTGGGAGTGGCACAGGGACAGGGTAGCTCCCACCCCCAGCCAAGAGAATCAGTGAGGGATTCTGAGACCCTGCCCAGGAAAACATGCTTTTCCTACATATCTTTGCAATCTGCGATCAGGAGATTCCCTTGTGAACCTATGTCACCATTCTTGGGTCTGAAGCACAGAGCTGTGGGGTGTCTCAATGGGGCAGCCACTCGCTTTGTTGTCTGGGAAACCCAGGAGTTTTGCATACTGTGGCCCAGGAATACCAGCAAGGTGGGAGATCCTGTGTATTCCCCCTAAAGGGGGCTGCATCTAGAGAGCCAAGTGGCATCGTTCTGTGGGCCACACTCCCATAGCACCTCACAAGTTAAGTCACACTGACTTGGAATTCCAGCTGACCAGTGGCAGCAAACTGGAGACGGTATGAGACATGAGACAGACCAAGTTCCCAGGGGGAGGAGCAGCTGCCATATCTGCCATTCCTCGGGCCCTTTAGTCTGCCAACATCAGGGACTTGGAGGAATTTCCCACAACACAGCACAGCTGTTGTGCCTAATCATGGCCTGTCTGCTTCTTTAAGTGGGACACTGATCCATCCCTCCTCACTGGGTGGGACCTCCCTGCAGGAATGTCATCAACTACAGTCATGGTTATACAGGCAGAACTCTAATCTCTCACTGAGATGGAGTCCCTAGGGAGAGGGGCAGCTGCTGACCCTGCGATTCAGCCAACTTAGTCTTTCCAGGTCCCTGAAAATGTTCCTACTGATTGCATAAAACCATCCAATAGGGCTTTCCAGACACCTCCTAAAGGAATGTCCTAGTTGGCATTAGGTCAGTTTCCCCCTGAGACAGAGCTCCCAGAGAAAAGAACAGGCTGTCATCTTTGCTATTGTTCATAGCCTTCACTAGTGATACCTCCAGGTGTGGGAGGGACTGAGAGGACTAGGATCTGGAATGGATCCCCCAGCAAACAGCAACAGGTCTATGGAAAAGTAACTTGATTGCTAAAGGAGAAACAAACAAAACAGAAAGCGACAACGACAGCATCAACAAAAAAAGCTATACCCACAAAACCCCTAATCAAAGGTCAGTAACCTCAAAAATTGAAGCTAGATAAGGCCACAAAGATGAGAAACAATCAAGGCAAAAATACTGAAAACTCAAAAAGCTAGAGTGCCTCTACTTCTCCAAATGACTGCATCACCTCAAGCACCTACAGAGCTGGACAGAGGCTGAGATGGATGAATTGAATAGGCTTCAGAAAGTAGGTAATAATAAACTTCACTGAGTTTAAGGAGCATGTTGTAATCCAATACAAAGAACGTAAGAATTGTGATTTTAAAAAAAGGGCTGATAACTATTATAGGCAATTTAGAGAGAAGCATAACTGACCTGATGAAGCTGAAAACCACAACACAAGAACTTCACAATGCAATCACAAGTATCAACAGAAGAATAGACTAAGGGGAGGAATTAATCTCAGAGCTTAAAGACGATCTTTCTGAAATAAGACAGGCAGACAACAATAGAGAAAAAAGAACAAATAGTGGTGAACAAAACCTCCAATAAATATGGGACTATGTAAAAAGACTGAACCTATGACTGATTGGGGTACCTGAAAGAGATTAGGAGAAAGGTACCAAGTTGGAAAACATACTTTAGGATGTCATCCAGGAGAACTTCCCCAACCTAGCAAGACAGGCCAACATTCATATTCAGGAAATCCAGAAAACCCCATTAGGCCACTCCAGGAGAGTATCAACCCCAAGACACATAATCATCAGATTCTTCAATATCAAAGTGAAAAAAAAAAAAAAAAGATAAGTTCAGCCAGAAAGAAAGACCAGGTTACCTACAAAGGGAAGCCCATCAGACTAAAAGTGAACCTTTTCAATGGAAACATAGCAAGCCAGAAGAAATTGGAGGCCAATATTCAACATTCTTAAAGAAAAGAATTTCTGGCTTCCGTTCCAAGATGGCTGAATAGGAACAGCTCCGGTTTGCAGCTCCAAGCATGATCAATGCAGAAGATGGATGATTTCTGCATTTCCAACTGAGGTACCTGGTTCATCTCATTGGAACTGGCTGGACATTGGGTACAGTGCACAGAGGGTGAACCGAACCAGGGCGGGGTGTTGCCTCACCTGGGAAGTGCCAGGGGTCAGAAGATTTCCCTTTCCTAGCCAAAGGAAGCCGTGACAGGCTGCACCTGGAAAAATGGGACACTCTCGCCCAAATAGTGCACTTTTTCCACCATCTTAGCAACCAGCAGACCAGGAGATTCTCTCCCATACAGGTCCTGTGCTCACAGAGCCTTGCTCACTGCTAGCACAGCAGTCTGAGATCAACATGTGAGGCAGCAGCCTGGCGGGGGGATGGGCATCCACCATTGCTGAGGCTTGAGTAGGTAAACAAAGCAGCCAGGAAGCTCGAACTGGGCAAAACCCACCACAGCTCATCAAGGTCTACTGCCTCTATAGACTCCACTTCTGTGGGCAGGGCATAGCTGAACAAAAAGCAGCAGAAACTTCTGCAGACTTAAACTTCCCTGTCTGACAGCTCTGAAGAGAGCAGTGGTTCTCCCAGCATGGCATTTGAGCTCTGAGAATGGACAGACTGCCTCCTGAAGTGGGTCCCTGACCTCCATGTAGCCTAACTGGTAGACACCTCCCAGTATGGACCGACAGACACCTCATACAGGCTGGTGCTCCTCTGGGATAAAGCTTCCAGAGGAAGTATTAGGGAGTAATGTTTGCTGTTCTGCAGCCTCAGCTGGTGATACCCAGGCAAACAGAGTCTGGAGTGGACCTCTGGAAAACTCCAACAGACCTGCAGCTGAGTGACCTGATAGTTAGAAGGAAAACTAACAAACAGAAAGGAATAGCATCAACATCAACAAAAAGGATATCCACATCAAAACCTCAACTGTAGGTCACCAACATCAAAGACCAAAGGTAGATAAAACCACAAAGATGGGGAGAAACCAGAGAAAGGGTATCAGCGATTGAAGATCAGATTAATGAAATAAGAAATACGGGACTATGTGAAAAGACCAAATCTATGTTTGATTGGTGTGCCTGAAAGTGATGGGGAAAATGGAACCAAGATGGAAAACACTCTGCAGGATATCATCCAGGAGAACTTCCCCAACCTAGTAAGGCAGGCCAACATTCAAATTCAGGAAATACAGAGAACGCCTCAAAGATACTCCTCAAGAAGAGCAACTCCAAGACACATAATTGTCAGATTATGTCACACCAATCAAACGTAGATTTGGTCTTTTCACACAGTCCCATATTTCTTGGAGGCTTTGTTTGTTTCTTTTTACTCTTTTTTCTCTAAACTATTTGTCTTGCTTTATTTCATTAAATAAATAAAGAAAAGATCAACAAAATTGATAGATTGCTAGCAAGACTAATAAAGAAGAAAAGAGAGGAGAGTCAAATAGATGCAATAAAAAATGATGAAGGGAATATCACCACCAATCCCACAGAAATACAAACTACCATCAGAGAATATTATAAACACCTCTACGCAAATAAACTAGAAAATATAGAACAAATGGATAAAATCCTGGACACATACACTCTCCCAAGACTAAACCAGGAAGAAGTCAAATCTCTGAATACACCAAAAACAGGCTCTGACATTGAGGCAATAATTAATAGCCTACCAACCAAAAACAGTCCAGGACCAGATGGATTCACAGCCAAATTCTACCTGAGGAACAAAGAGGAGCTGGTAGTATTCCTTATGAAACTATCCCCAGCGATCGAAAAAGAAGGAATCCTCCCTAATTCATTTTATGAGGCCAAATCATCCAGATACCAAAGCCTGGCAGAGACACACACACACACACACACACACACACACACACACACACCCGAGAATTTTAGACCAATATCCGTGATGAACATCAATGCAAAAATCCTCAATAAAATACTGGCAAACTGAATCCAGCAGCACATCAAAAAGTTTATTCACCACAATCAAGTTGGCTTCATTCCTGAGATGCAAAGCAGGTTCAACATATGCAAATCAATAAATGTAATCCATCACATAAACAGAAGAAAATGACAAAAAAAAAAAACACATGGTTATCTCAATAGATGCAGAAAATGGCTTCAACAAAATTCAACAGGGATTCATGCTAAACACTCTCAATAAACTAGGTATTGATGAAATGTACCTGAAAATACTAAGAGCTATTTATGACAAAACCACAGCCAATATTATACTCAATGGGCAAACGCTGGAAGCATTCCCTTTGAAAACCAGCACAAGACAAGGATGCCCTCTCTCACCACTCCTATCCAATATAGTGTTGGAAGTTCTGGCCAGGACAATCAGGCAGGAGAAAGAAATAAAGGGTATTCATTAGGAAAAGAGAAAGTCAAATTGTTCCTGTTTGAAGATGACATAATTGTATATTTAGAAAACCCCATCATCTCAGCCCAAAATCTCCTGAAACTGATAAGCAACTTCAGCAAAGTCTCAGGATACAAAATCAATGTACAAAAATCACAAGCATTCATATAAACCAATAACAGACAAACAGACAGCCAAATCATGAGTGAACTCCCATACACAGTTGCTACAAAGAGAATAAAATACCTAGGAATCCAACTTACAAGGGATGTGAAGGACCTCTTCAAGGAAAACTAGAAACCACTGCTCAACGAAATAAAAGAGGACACAAACAAATGGAAGAACATTCCATACTCATGGATACGAAGAATCAATATCATGAAAATGGCCATATTGCCCAAGGTAATTTATAGATTCAATGCTATCCCCATCAAGCTACCAATTACTTTCTCACAGAATTGGAAAAAAAAACCCACTATAAAGTTCATACGGAACCAAAAAAGAGCCCACATTGCTAAGACAATCCTAAGCAAAAAGAGCAAAGCAGGAGGCATCATGCTGCCTGACTTCAATCTATACCACAAGGCTGCAGTAACCAAAACAGCATGGTACTGGTACCAAAACAGAGATATAGAACAATGGAACAGAACAGAGTCCTCAGAAATAACACCACACATCTACAACCATCTCATCTTTGACAAACCTGACAAAAACAAGAAATGGGGAAAGGATTCCCTATTAAATAGCTGAAACTGGATTCCTTCCTTACATCTTATACAAAAATTAATTCAAGATGGATTAAAGACTTAAATGTTAGACCTAGAACCATAAAAACCCTAGTAGAAAACCTAGGCAGTACCATTCAGGACATAGGCATGGGCAAGGACTTCATAACTAAAACACCAAAAGCAATGGCAACAAAAGTCAAAATAGATAAATGAGATCTAATTAAACTAAAGAGCTACTGCACGGCAAAAGAAACTATCATCAGAGTGAATAGGCCACCTACAGAATGGGAGAAAATATTTGCAATCTACCCATCTGAGAAAGGACTAATATCCAGAATCTACAACGAATTTAAAGAAATTTACAAGAAAAAAAACAACAACAACCCCATCAAAAAGTGGGCAAAGTAGATGAACAGACAATTCTCCAAAGAAGACATTTATGCAGCCAACAGACACATGAAAAAATGGTCATCATCACTGGTCATCAGACAAATGCAAATCAAAACCACAAAGAGATACCATCTCACGCCAGTTACAATGGAGATCATTAAAATGTCAGAAAATGACAGACGCTGGAGAAGATGTAGAGAAATAGAAATGCTTTTACACTGTTGGTGGGAGTGTAAATTAGTTTAACCGTTGTGGAAGACAGTGTGGTAATTCCTCAAGGATCTATATATAGAAATACCATTGACCCAGCGATCCTATCACTGGGTATATACCCAAAGGATTATAAATCATGCTACTATAAAGACACATGCACATGTATGTTTATTGCAGCACTATTCACAATAGCAAAGAGTTGGAACCAACCTGAATGTCCATCAATGATAGACTGGATTAAGTAAATGTGACACATATACACCATGGAATACTATACAGTCATAAAAAAGGATGAGTTCATGTTCTTTGCAGGGACATGGATGAAGCTGGAAACTATCATTCTCAACAAACTATTACAAGGGCATAAAACCAAACACAGCGTGTTCTCACTCATAGGTGGGAATTGAACAATGAGAACACTTGGACACAGGGTGGGGAACATCACACCCTGCGGCCTATCATAGGATGGGGGACTGGGGGAGGGATAGCATTAGGAGAAATACCTAATGTAAATGACAAGTTGATGGGTGCAGCAAACCAACATGGCACATGTATACCTATGTAACAAAACCTGCACGTTGTGCATATGTACCCTAGAACTTAAAGTATAATAAAAAAAAAAAAAAAAGAAAAAAAATTCCAACATGGAATTTTGTATCCTGCCAAACTAAACTTTATTAGCAAAGGAGAAATAAGATTCTTTTCAGACAAGCAAATGCTGAGGGAATTTATCACCACCAGGCCTGCCTTGCAAGAGCTCCTGAAGGAAGCACTGAATATGGAAAGGAAAAACTGTTACCAGCCACTACAAAACCACACTGAAGTACACAGAGCAGTGATGCTATGAAGCACCCACATCAACAAGTCTGCTAAATAACCAGCTAGCATCATGACAGCATGAAATTCACACACAACAATATTAACCTTAAATGTAAATGGGATAAATGCCCCAATTCAAAGGCATAGAATGGCAAGCTGAATAAAGAGTCGAGATCCATCAGTATGCTGTCTTCAAGAGATCCATCTCACATACAAAGACACACATAGGCTCAAAATAAAGGAATGGAGTAAAATTTACCAAGCAAATGGAAAACAGGCAAAACCAGGGATTGCAAATCTGTTTCTGACAAAACAGATTTAAACCAGCAAAGATCAAAAAAGACAAAGAAGACCATTACACAACAGTAAAGTGTTCAATACAACAAGAATAACTAACTATCCTAAATATGTATGTACCTAATACAGGAGCACCCACATTCATAAAGCAAGTTCTTAGACACCTTTACAGAAACTTAGACTGACACACAATAATAGTTGGAGACTAACGCCCCACTGACTATGCTAGACAGATCATCAGGACAGTAAATTAACAAAGCTATTCAAGAACTAAACGTAGCTCTGGATCAAGTGGATCTGATAGATATCTACATAACTCTCCATGCCAAAACAACAGAATATACATTCTTCTCATCTCCATGTAGCACTTACTCTAAAATTGATCACATAATCGGAAGTAAAACACTCTTAAGCAAATGCAAAATAACTGAAATTATAACAGTCTCTCAGGCCACAACACAATCAAATTAGAACTCAAGATTATGAAACTCACTCAAAACCACCCAACTACATCAAAATTGAACAACCTGCTCCTGAATTACTCCTGGGTAAATAATGAAATTAAGACAGTAATCAAGAAGTTCTTTGAAACTAATAAGAACAATAGGACAACAGACCAGTATCCCTGGGATGCAGCTAAAGCAGTGTTAAGAGGGAAATTTATAGCACTAGATGCCCACATCAAAAATCTAGAAAGATCTCAAATCAACAACCTAACATCACAACTAAAAGAATTAGAGAACCAAGAGCAAACAAGCCCCAAAACTAGCAGAAGGCAAGAAATAACAAAGATCAGAGCAGAAGTGGAGGAGATAGAGTCACAAAAGCCCTTCAAAAATCAATGAATCCAGGAGCTGATTTCTTGCAAAAATTGATAAAATACACTGCTATCTAGACTAATAAGAAAGAAAATACAGAATAACCAAATAGACAAAATCAAAAATGAGAAGGGGGTTTCAGCAATGACCCCACAGAAATACAAACAACCATCAGAGAATACTATAAACACTTCTATGCAGATAAACTAGAAAATCTAGAAGAGTTAGGTAAACTCCTGGGAACATATACCCTCTCAAAACTGAATGAGAAAGAAATTGAACCCCTGAATAGATCAATAACAAATTCTGAAATGGAGGCAGTAATAGCCTACCGATAACACAAAAACACCCAGGATCGGATGGATTCGCAGCTGAATTCTATCAGAGATACAAAAAGAGCTGGTACAATTTTTACTGAAACTATTCCAAACAATTGAAAAGGACGGACTCCTCCCTAAATTATTTTTGTGAGGCCAGCACTATCCTGATATCAGAAGTTGACAGGAATACAACAAAAAATGAAAACCTTAAGCCAACATCCTTGATGAACATAAATGCAAAAACCCTCAATACAATACTGACAAACCAATTCCAGCAGAACATCAAAAAGCTTATCTGCCATGATCAAGGTGGCTTCATCCACAGGATGCAAGGTTGTTTCAACATATACAAATCAATAAATGTAATTCATCGCATAAACAGAACTAAAGACAAAAAACAGATAATTATCCCAATAGATGCAGAAAAAACCTTAAATAAAATTCAACATCTCTTTATGTTAAAAACTCTCAATAAACTAGGTATTGAAGGAATATACCTTAAAATAATAAGAGTCATAAATGACAAACCCACAGTCAATAGTATACTGAATGGGCAAAATTTGGAAGCATTCCTTCTGAAAACTGACACAGACAAGGAGGCCCTCTCTCTCCACTCCTATTCAACATAGTATTGGAAGATCTGGCCAGGGCAATCAAGCAAGAGAAAGAGAGAAAGGGTATCCGAATAGGAAGAGAGGAAGTCAACTTATCTTTGTTTTCAGATGACAAAATCCAGTATCTAGAAAACCCCATCATCTTAGCTCCAAAGTAACTTAAGCTGATACACAAATTCAGCAGTCTCAGGATACAAAATTAGTGTGCAAAAATTGCTAGCTTTTCTATATACCAACAAGAGGCAAACAGAGAGCCAAATTATGAATCAACTGTCATTCACAATTATTACAGAGAGAAAAACATACCTCGGAATACAGTTAACAAGGGAAGTGAAAGAACTCTTCAAGGAGAACTACAAACTACTGCTCAAATCAATCAGAAGACACAAACAAATGGAAAAATAGTCCATGCTCATGGGTAGGAAGAATTAATATTGTCAAAATGGCCATAATGCCTAAGGTAATTCATAGATTTAATACTATTTAAATTAACTATTAAACTACCATTGACATTCTTCACAGAATTAGAAGAAACTATTTTAAAATTCATGTGGAATTTAAAAAGAGCCTGCACAGCTAAGACAATCCTAAGTAAAAAGAACAATGCTGGAGGCATCACACTACCTGACTTCAAACTACAATACAAGGCTATAATAACCAAAACAACATGATATTGGTACAAAAACATACACATTAACCAATGAAACAGAATAGAGAACTCAGAAATAAGACCACACACCTACAACCATCTGATCTTCAACAAACCTCACAAAAGCAAGCAATGGGGTAAGCATTCCCTATTTAATAAATGGTGCCAGGAGAACTGGCTAGCCATGTACAGAAAATTAAAACTTGACCTGTTCCTTACCCCTTATACAAAAATTAACTCGATATGAATTAAATACTTAAATATGAAACCTAAAACTACAAAAATCCTAGAAGAAAATCTAGATAATACCATTCAGCACATAGGCAATGGCAAAGATTTTATGATGAAAATGCCAAAGGCAATAGCAGCAAAAGCAAAAATTGATAAATGAGATCTCATTGAATGAAAGAGCTTGTGCAGATCAAAATAAACTATCATCAGAGTGAACAGACCACCTATAGAATGGGAGAATTTTTTTTTTCAATCTATCCATCTGACAAAGGTCTAATATCCAGACTCTACAAGAAACTTAAAGAAATTTACAAGAAAAAACAACCCCATTAAAAAGTGGACCAAGAGCATGAACAGTCACTTCTTTATT
>NW_012100043.1:887464-893846 GCF_000951045.1 Mandrillus leucophaeus
TCCAAGTGATCTCATTGTTCAGTTCCCACCTATGAGTGAGAACATGCGGTGTTTGGTTTTCTGTTCTTGTGATAGTTTGCTAAGAATGATGGTTTCTAGCTGCATCCATGTCCCTACAAAGGACACAAATCATCCTTTTTTATGGCTGCATAGTATTCCATGGTGTATATGTGCCACATTTTCTTAATCCAGTCAAACAGTCACTTCTTAAAGAATACATTCATAAGGCCAACAAACATGAAAAAAACTCAACATAATGATCATCAGAGAAAATCAAATCAAAACCACAATGAGATACAATGTTATGCCAGTCAGAATCGCAATTATTAAAAAGTCAAGAAACAGCAGATGCTGGTGAGATTGTGGGGAAAAGGGAACACTTTACACGGTTGGTGGGAGTGTAAATTAGTTCAACCATTGTGGAAGACAGTGTGGTGATTCCTCAAAGACCTAGAGGCAGAAATATCATCAGACCTAGCATTCCCATTACTGGGTATATAAGCAAAGGATATAACTTATTCTGTTATAAAGATGTATGCATGTGCATGTTCGTTCCAGCAGTATTCACAATAGCCAAGACATGGAATCAATCCAAATGACCATCAAAGATAGAATGGATAAAGAAAATGTGATACATATACACCAGGGAATATTATGCAGGCATAAAAAGGAACAAGATCATGCCCTTTGCAGAGACATGTATAGAGCTGGAAGTCATTATCCTCAGCAAACTAATGCAGGAACAGAAAGTAAAACACCACATGTTCTCATTTATAAGTTGGAGCTCAACAATAAGAATATATGGACAAATGTCAGGGAACAGCACACACTGGAGCCTGTTCACTGGAGCTGGGGAAAGAAGAGCATCAAGAAGAATAGCTAATGGATGCTGGGCTTAATGCCTGAGTGATGGGTTGATCTGTGCAGCAAACCACCAAGGCACACCATGACTTACGTAACAAATCTGTACATCCTGCATATGTACCCTGGAACTTTAAACAGTTGAAGAAAAAACAAACAAACAAACAAACTAAAAACCAAAAAACATAAAAAGAAATACAAAAGGCCAACAACACTTCTTATAAATAACATTTTTTCAGTTAGCTTTATACATAATTTGAATTTGCATTTTAACTCTTATTCATTAACTCTAGCTTCCAATAAATTTTTAAAGCCAAATTTCTGAGTAATTGATTTATTTAAAAAACCAAGATGGTTTTCATAAGTTAGACAAAGCTTATTTGTTTATTTGAGGGAAGGCAGAAAATTATCAAACACTAGTAAACTGTTTTGTACTTGTACCTGATGCAGTTCTAGATTCTTTATATATATATATATATATATAAATATAAATTCATTTACTACTGACAACGAACTATAATTAGGCACCATCATTCCTGTGGCAGTTTTAAAATATTCGCACAAATTCTTTGATATTTGTTCCTATAAGAGGTGGAATTCAATTCTTCTTCCCTTGTGAATAATCTAGATTTAGTGATTCACTAATAATGAATAAAGTTATTCACTAATAATGAATAAAGACAGACAGAAATGACACATCTCAGGTTAGGTTTTAAACAAAGCATTGTGACTTCTCCTTTGTTATTTCTCTCTTTGACCATTCATTCTGGGGTAAGTTAACTGTCATGGCATGAGGACAGTCAAGCTTCCCTTAGGAGAAGCCCAGTACTGAGGACTCTTCCCAATTACTATGTGATTGTGTATGAAAATGTATCCTGCAGGCCTAGTCAAGCCTGCAGATGACCGTATCCTTGACCTTTATCTTGACTTCAATCTCAAGAGTAAAGTCAACAGCATGCCTCAATTTGCTCAGGACTTTCTTGTGTTTTAGCACTGAAACTCCTGCATTCCAGGCATCCAGTTTGCATGACCAACTTTTTCCAGTTTAGCAAGGAATATCCCAATTTTAAAACTAAAAAGTCCACGTTGTTGGAACTCCCTCAGTCCCAGGAACACCAGGAGAGTTGGTCAGCTTTTCATGAGGAATCTTGAGCCAAAATCACCCAGCTAAGCTGCCCCCAAATTCCTAACCCATAAAATATGTGATATGATAAATGTTGATTGTTTTACAGTACTATGGTTTGGGGTCACTTTTACATAGCAACATATAACTAATCCTGTATCCATTTTACTGTTGAGGATCAGAGGTACACATTACATATTCAGAAAAATTCCCAATTATACAGTTGCTTGACTTCAATATTTAGTATAAACATGCATTATATTTTATGTGAGTGTGGATGAGCTACTAGGAAATAATGTCTGTTAAAGTGATATAAAATTTTAAAAATGTAAGCCATTGATAATCAAGTCCTCAGCAAAGGCCTGGGATTTCAAAGAGAACAAACAAAAACATTATCGGTTTATTAAGCATCAAAACCTTCTGATATCTTCAGCCTTCACTACTCAGGAAGTTTATTAATTAGCACAACTTTGAATAAAATAAGATAGCTTGCTCTCTTCAAGTCATCAATATTTTGAATAACTCCACTCAACAGCTTGAGTCTTCCTTAAGACTACTCATGCAACAAAACGAGTTACCTATATTTGTGTTTAATGCAATTAAGCTTCCATAATAGGCCTTATTTTCCCTGTATTTGGAATAAACAATTAAACATACTCAAAGTAGATGCATATTTTAGCAGATATTCTGTCTTAAAGTAGCCCAATAATGAAGGTTTTATTTGCAACAATACCATTTATTGCATTGCTTCTATTCTTTTATGTTATATATAAGACTATAGCCAGAGGCCTTTTGGCACTCGAAGAAATGAGAAAAGCATCTGCCTTTTAAAACTATGTAGCTGGAAAACTGAAAGTTTATCATTTCATATTCTCTCTGTGTGTAAGTTAGATCTGCATTAAAAATTCACTTGTTTTGAATAAGAGATAGAAAAATCTAGTTAGTTCACATTTGAATCAATTAGGAAATACAAAAGTTAATGAAGTTTATTTAGTTTAAATATATATTTTCAGGTAAATGTAATAGCTTTAAGGTTAGATTAAATTGAGCTTGGATGTACAGTTAATGACTTTGGGCTTTGAGTTGAAGTCCAGCAATTCCTCAGTCTTGCCTGCACTTCAGAATGACCTAGGAGCTTCAGAAATAAGACTCCAGTACTCTAACCCAGACTCAGAATTCTGAATAGCCAAGATAACGATTTTTTTGTTTTGTTTTAGATTTTTATAGTAACATGATTTAGATTTGATTTTGATTTAAATTTATAGTAACATGATGGAAGTGGTGAAAGTGTTTAATGAAAATAATTTTAGGCCAATTGTATAAGATGAATTGAAGTGAAGATAGAGTGGGGAGGGAGGAGGCTCTTGAGAGGCAGTGGCAATTCCAGTAAGGGGTTTTTGAGATGATCTTAGGTATTAGACTGCGTGTGCCAAGATTAGAATAGTGGTAATGGTGATGGAAAAGCATGCTACTAGTATCAGACGTTCCCACATGTTTGTTTCTCACAGCTATTTTTGGTTTGGTTTTATCTTCTCTCATGTGTTCTTCCTTTAAAGGCCAGATAATGTTAAATTTACATCTGTATTGAATAAACCACAAGAAAGTTGAAGTTAGAAATGTCATCCCATCAGCCTGGGTTCTGCTTTGAAGAGACTTTCAGTCAAAAAAGAAAAAAATAAATCTTAAACTTCCTCTGAGATTTTATTTGATCCTCAAACCTTACTCTTCCCACTAAAGAAAAATAAGTTAAAAAGAGAGGAAAATTATCAACAAATGCTTTCTGCAAACCACCAGTGCCCAAATAGAGGGGAGAAGATAAGCGAGGTCAAGAGAGAAAAGCCTCAAATAAGAGTAGTGATATGTACAAAATAATATTACACATCATTCCTGGAGCTGGAGGTATATTAGATGAAAGCATTCTCATTTCATTAAAACTGGAGCAAGCAGCCCCAAATCATCTATGGAGTTCTCTTTATGCATGTTGATAATGAGTGACAACTTGCTATTCTCTGTATTCAATCAGATATTCTTGGCAAGTGTTCTTTGTACTCAGCCCAATCCTGAACAGTCTTGTCCACATGTCAGCTAAGGAGATATTTTGATATGCAAAAAGAAACATATTATCTACCAAAAGCAAATAGAATGTATAATTTACTGGAAACAGTGATGCACCATAAGCCAAAGTTGTTTTTGTTTTGTTTTCCACAAAACTAGTTATTTGATATTATTGGTAATACCACATCCCTGCTTTTGAATGACTACCTGAACTTCTATGGTATGTTCAGAATAAATATCCAGGTGAAAGTTAGCTAGATGTGTCAGTTGTGGAAAGGATATCTAGAATACTGCTCACCCAGAGGAAAGTTGAAACATCATTTGTGGTTTAGGTAAAGAGGGTATATAATATTAACATTAACCTTTGTGAAATTTTACACTGGATTTTCTTGCACATTTGTTATTATGTTCTGAAAGTTACTACAGTATTTACATTTATGAATCAGTTGTAGTAATTTTAATAATAGTGAAAGCAATGATAACAGCAATAGTAATAGTGACAGGTTATTAAAAACTTATTTTCTGTCAGCTAGCTTTAGTATTTACATAAACTGTGTGAGAATACAGAGTTTTGTCTGGTTCTTGCTATAATCTCAATGCCTATAACTGTGCCTGGGGCCACATTATAGGCTCCATAAATACTGCTTGAATAAATAACCATCTGTTATGTGCTCAGTCTTGTACTGAGTGCTGGGGATAAAAAAGTAAACAAGAGAAATAAAGTGTATGCTTTCACGGAGTGTACAATCTAGCAGATTGGTTTCCACTTGAGTATACGTAGATAAATGAAAAAAAATGTACAAGAATGGGTTTAAAACTTGTGTATTTTATCTTTTTTAAAAATGCATTCATTGTGTGTTTCTCCCCATTAGAATACAAGTTCTATGTGGACTGGGACCTTGTCCATCTTATTCATCAAGTTTCCTTATGTGTAGAACAGAATCCTGCATATGATACTCAATAAATAGTAGTTGCATGAATGACTTTTAAACTTCTGATAATTCTACCTAAACTGGGTTTAGGTCATTTCCTGGATGTTTACTAACTTAGGAAAGAGGTGAAAGTACATTAAAGCTAGAGTAAAAAATTTTCTGAGTAAAAATTAATCACAAAAATGTGTTGAAAGGTAGGAAGGAGAATTCAATATAGATAATTTTTTTAAGTGATTGGAAATGATAAAATTATAGAAATGGAGAACAGATTAGAGGGTTCTGGGTGTTGGGGTAAGGCGAGTGGCAGAAAAATTGGTGTAGCTATAATAAGGACACTCACAGGATCCTTGTGACAGTGGAATTTTTCTGGATCTTGACTATTTCAATGTCAATATCCTAGTTGTGATATAGTAATGAAGGTGTTGCCATTGGGAGAAACTGATTAAACACGAGACTTTCCTGTGTTATTTCATGTCACTGCAAGTGAGTTTACAATTATCTCAAAAGTAAATATTTAGTTAGAAGTCACTGAAAACGAGTTAGAAGCAATTCACAGGAAAAAATTTAGTTTTTTCAGTGTATGAGAATCAGTAGCATTTCTATACACCAACAGGTGTTCAAACTGATAGCCAAATCAAGAAGACAATCCCATTTACAATAGCCACAAAACAAATAATATACATAGGAATGCATTTAACCAAGGTGGTAAAATATCTGTACAAGAAGAACTACAAAGCATTGGTGAAAGAAATTAGAAATGGCACAAACAAATGGAAAAACACTCCATGCTCAAAGACTGGAAGAATCAATATCATTAAAATAGCCATATTGCCCAAAGCAATCTATAGAGTAAGTGCTACTCCTATCAAACTACCAACATCATTTTTTTACAGAATTAGAAAAACAATTTTAAATTCATATGGAACCAAAAAAAATAGCCCAAATACCCAAAGCAATCCTAAGCAAAAAGAACACAGCCAGAGGCATCACATTATCTGACTTCAAATGATATTGTTAGTCTATAGTAACAAAAACAGCATGGTACTGCTATAAAAACAGATGCATAGACTAGTAGAACAGAATAGAGTACCCAGAAATAAAGCTACACACCTACAATCATCTTTGAAAAACTTGACCAAAATTAGCAATAGGGAAGGACTCCCTACTCAATAAATGGTGCAAGGATAGCTGACTAACAATATGCAGAAGAATGAAACTGGGCCCCTACCTTTCACTATAAAAATTAACTGAAGATAGATCCACCTCGAGCAAGATGGCCGAATAGGAACAGCTCCAGTCTCCAACTCCCAGCGCGAGCGACACAGAAGACCGGTGATTTCTGCATTTTCAACTGAGGTACTGGGTTCATCTCACTGGGGAGTGCCGGACGATTGGTGCTGGTCAGCTGCTG
>NW_012100044.1:0-1217 GCF_000951045.1 Mandrillus leucophaeus
TGCACTGTCGCCCATGCTGGAGTGCAGTGGTGCGATCTCGGCTCACTGCAACCTCCGCCTCCCAGGTTCAAGCAATTCTCCTGCCTCAGCCTCCCAACTAGCTGGGATTACAGGCGCCTGCCACCACCACCACACCCGGCTAATTTGTTTGTTTTTTGTTTTTGTGATAGAGTTTCACTCTTGTTGCCTAGGCCAGAGTACATTGGCATAATCTCAGCTCACTGCAACATCCACCTCCCAGGTTCAAGCAATTCTGCTGCCTCAGCCTCCCAAGTAGCTGGGATTGCAGGCAAGCGCCACTACACCTGGCTAATTTTGTATTTTCAGTGGAGACGGGGTTTCACCATGTTGGTCAGGCTGGTCTTGAACTCCTGACCTCAGGTGATCCACCTGTCTTGGCCTCCCAAAGTGCTGAGTGCTGGGATTACAGGCGAGAACCACTGTGCCCCGCTTTTTTTTTCTTTTTTTTTTTTTCGAGACAGGGTCTCACTCTGTCACCCAGGCTGAAGTGCAGTGGCGTGGTCTGGGCTCAAGGCAACCTCTGCCTCCCCAGTTCAAGTGATTCTCCCACCTCAGCCTTCTGAGTAATTGGAACCAAAGGTGCATACCACCATGCTCAGCTAATGTTATTTATTTATAATAATTTTTAAAATTATTATTATTATTTTTTTTTTGAGATGGAGCCTCGCTCTGTCACCAGGCTGGAGTACACCGGTGCCATCTTGGCCCACTGCAACCTCTGACTCCCTGGTTCAAGCGATTTTCCTGCCTCAGCCTCTGAGTAGCTAGGATTACAGGCACACACCACCACGCCCAGCTAATTTTTGCTTTTTTGTTGTTTTGTTTTGTTTTGAGACGGAGTCTCGCTCTGCGGCCAGGCTGGAGGGCAGTGGCATGATCTTGGCTCACTGCAACCTCTGGCTCAAGCGATTCTCCTGCCTCAGCCTCCTGAGTAGCTGGGATTACAGGGACGTGCCACCATGCCCAGCTAATTTTTGCTTTTTTGTTGTTTTGTTTTGTTTTGAGACGGAGTCTCGCTCTGCGGCCAGGCTGGAGGGCAGTGGCACGGTCTTGGCTTACTGCAACCTCTGCCTCCAGGGTTCAAGGGATTCTCTTGCCTCAGCCTCCTGAGTAGCTGGGACTACAGGCGCCCGCCACCTCGCCCGCTTATTTTTTGTATTTTTTAGTAGAGACGGGGTTTCACCGTGTTAGCCAGG
>NW_012100045.1:0-2394 GCF_000951045.1 Mandrillus leucophaeus
ACTTTCATCTTAACACTGCTTTTGCTGAATCCGAGTGATTTCACATGCAATGTCTTTCTTTTTACTTATGTCATAGAATATTTCTGCCTTAATTTATTTCTTTACCCAAAAGTAATTCAGAAGCAAGTCATTTAGTTTTCTTGTAATTTAGTTTTGAGAGTTTCTCTTGATACAGATTTCTACTTCATTCTACTTTTTTCTGAGAACATGTTTGGTATGATATTGATTTTTTGAACTTACTGAAACTTGATTTATGGCTGAATATGTGATCGATCTTACAGTATTTTTCACATAAAGATGAGAAGAACATCTATTCTATATTTGTTGCATGGGTGTTATATAGATGTCTATTATCTATTAGTTCTAGTTGTTTATATTTAAGTCCAGTGGAATTTAAGTCCAGAATTTCTTGTTCATTTTCTGCCCTAGTGATCTGTCTAACACTGTCAGTGTGTTATTGAAGTCCCCCAGAATTTTTGTGTGGCTGTGCAAATATATCTGTAGGTCTAGAAATACCTTGTTTTATGAATCTGGGAGCTACAATGTTAGGAGTGTATATACTTAGCATAGTTAAGTCTTCTTGTTGAGTTGAAATCTTTATCATTATGTAACATTCTTCTTTGTTTGTTTTTACTGTTACTAAAGTCTGTTTCATATGATATAAGAATAATGACTTCTGCTTTTTCTTGTTTTCCTTTTTTGCCATAAATCTTTCCTCCTCAGTTTACTCTGAGACTGTGGGTGTCATTACATGTGAGATGGGTCTCTTGAAGAAAGTAGAAATGTGGTTCTTTTTTAAAATCCAACTAACCACTCTGTGCCTTGTATGTGGGTTATTTTGACCATTTACATTCAAGGTTAATACTGATATATAAGCTTTTGATCCTGTGGTGGTGGTGTCAGCTGGTTGCTTTGTAGTCTTGTGTAGTTTGCTTTATAGGACCTGTGGGATGTGTAGTTGTCTGTGCTGTTGTGGTGGCAGATATTGTTCTTTTGTTTCCATGTTTAGAATTCCGTTAAAGAACTCTTGTAACGCTGCCTAATGATGAAGAATTTCTTTAGCCACTATTTCCCTGTAAATTATTGTATTTCTTATTTGCTTATGAAACTTAGTTTGGTGGATATGAAATTTATGATCAGGATTTCTTTTCTAAGAAAGAAAAGAAAAATGCTAAAAATAGGCCTTCAATCTCTTCTGGATTCTAGAGTTTCTGCTGAAGAGCCTACTGTTAGCCTGATAGAGTTCCTTTTGTAAGTGATCTGACCATTTTCTCTAGTTGCCTTAAAAGTTTTTCATCTTATATAGTTTTAAAATTTACTTTCATAAAGTTCTGAAAAGTTGTCTATAATATTTTAGTTTTTTTCTGAATTAATGATTATTTTACTTATCTTATTTTGGTTATTTTTGTTTTATCTACTTTTTAATGTATTATCTTACCTAGTGATTCTGTTGATTCTTTTAAATATTGAGCATTTTAATTTACTTATTAACTGTTTTAACCTTACTACATTCTGCTTTTTATCTTTATTATTTTCTTTTACTATTTTGTCTTAATTTGTTTTTTGTTCTTTTTCTAGATTTTTCGTTTGGAATTTAATTCCCCTGTTTTTATCTTTTATTTTTTATTTTGTGGTCTTGAGGAATAAGGAGATACAGCGACTGCCTTGATCTCTGTCTACTCTTTTCTTAAGCCCAACATTTACTCTACACACACTCCACCTCAAAGGAAAGAGAATAAGTCAGAACACATAACATAATCTTTCTATGAACCAGATCTTCTGGTAGATAGGCTACTACTATTTCCTGGGAGGAGATAATTTGTCCACCGAATATACTTAGCTGGAGGAACGTGACAAATTTTACGTTCCATAGATAAAAATTCCACTATATGAGGTTGGTGGGGATATCTTCTCCTGTTAGTTGTTTCTTCTGACTCTCCTATTTGATTTATATTCCCTTTCTCCCTCTCACTCTCTTTTCTGCATTCCACACATTTCATCAAAAATTCAATTTTGATTAAGAGTACAACTATAAAGTAAGCATATGAGTTTATTTCTATTAGGCTACTTATGCCCCATACTTACTCAGGCCTAATTTAAATTAATTTTTAAGCTTTGGATTTTCAAGGCAACACAGGGAGAATATACAGGTATCTCTACTTAATATAAAAATCCAATTCATTCAATCAGACTTTCTGCATGAAAAGATTTATCATGGATTAATTCTTATTCTTTATTAACTTTTTCAGCATTTTACAGACATTTTCGTAGCTACAGAAAATTTAAAAGAAATGAATCCTGCACACTCACATTCTATAACTATGATTTAACAATTAACATTTTACTATATTTGCTTTATTATCTATCTATGCATCCACCCATCAATTTTTATTT
>NW_012100046.1:0-1035 GCF_000951045.1 Mandrillus leucophaeus
TGATGATGGTGGTGGTGATGATGGAAATGGTTATGAAGGTGGTGATGATGATGGTAGTGATGATGGTAATGGTTATGAAGGTGGTGATGATGATGATAGTGATGGTAATGGTTTTGAAGGTGGTGATGATGGTGGTGGTGATGATGGGAATGGTTATGAAGGTGGTGATGATGGTGGTGATGATGGTAATAGTTATGAAGGTAGTGATGATGATGGTAGTGATGAAGGTAATGTTTATGAAGGTGGTCATGATGGTGGTAGTGATGATGGTAATGGTTATGAAGGTAGTGATGATGGTGGTGGGGATGATGGGAATGGTTACGAAGGTGGTGATGATGATGGTAGTGATGATGGTAATGGTCGTGAGGGTGGTGATGATAGTAGTGATGATGATGGTAGTGATGGTGGTGGGGATGATGGTAATGATTATGAAGGTAGTGATGATGGTGGTAGTGATGATGGTAATGGTTATGAAGGTAGTGATGATGGTAATAGCTATGAAGGTAGTGATGATGGTGGTGGGGATGATGAGAATGGTTACGAAGGTGGTGATGATGATGGTAATGATGATGGTAATGGTTATGAAGGTGGTCATGATGGTAGTAGTGATGATGGTAATGGTTATTGAAGGTAGTGATGATGATGGTAGTGATGATGGTGGTGGGAATGATGGTAATGGTTATGAAGGTAGTGATGATGGGAATGGTTATGAAAGTGGTGATGATAGTGGTGATGATAGTGATGATGACGGTAATGGTTATGAAGGTGGTGATGATGATGGTAGTGATGATGGTAATGGTTATGAAGTTAGTGATGATGGTGGTAGTGATGATGGGAATGGTTATGGAGGTAGTGATGATGGTGGTAGTGATGATGGGAATGGTTATGGAGGTAGTGATGATGGTAGTGATGATAGGAATGGTTATGAAGGTAGTGATGGTGGTGGTAGTGATGATGGTAATGGTTATGAAGGTAGTGATGATGATGGTAGTGATGAAGGTAATGGTTATGAAGGTAGTGATGATGGTGGTAGTG
>NW_012100047.1:0-1160 GCF_000951045.1 Mandrillus leucophaeus
CTCATAGGCCCTGAAAAGATAGAGCGACCCTGCATCTTCCTTTCCATTGATCCACTATAATTTTTTAGCTTTCTCTTTCACTTTCTAAAATTTCTCAATTTTGATTAAAAAGTTCATGGTCAACTTACTTATTCATTCTTGTCCTCTGCCTGCCCCTGCCATAGTGCCTGGCATCTCCCATTAGAATGAAAGCAATAGAGACTGTGTTACATTTCTTTTTTTACTTCCAGTGGCTAGAGATGCCTGGCATATGGCAGCTAACCAGTAATTTGTTGAACTTAGCTAAATTAAATAGAAATGTTCTTCAGTCATTAACACTATACTGTCCAATCACTTACCAGCTTACCAGAAAGGAGGGACCCCAAATATCAGAACACTGGGGCAATAGAGGATAGATGAACCCACTAAAAAAGACCAGCAAGTGCCAAAAAAGACTTTACCTATTTTACCCCCCTCTTAGCCTATTTTCTGTTGCTATAACAGACTATCTGAGACTAGGTAATTCTTTTTTTGAGACAGTGTCTCACTCTGTGGCCTAGGCTGGGGTGCAGTGGCATGATCACTGCAGCCTCAACCTCCCAGGCTCAAGCAATCCTCCCTCCTCAGCCTCCCAAGTAGCAGAAACCACAGATGTGCACCACCACACTTGGTTATTTTTTTTTTTTCATTTTTTGCAGAGACATGGTCTCACTATGTTGCCCAGACTGGTCTCAAACTCCTGGGTTCCAGCAATCCTCCTACCTCAGCCTCCCAAAGTGTTGGGATTACAGGCATGAGCCACTGTACCCAGCCTGAGTAAGTTATTTAAAAAATAAACATACTCATTATAGTTCTGGAGGCTGGGAAGTCCAAAATCAGGGAGCTGCACC
The DNA here is from genome assembly GCF_000951045.1 of Mandrillus leucophaeus. NCBI lineage: Eukaryota > Metazoa > Chordata > Mammalia > Primates > Cercopithecidae > Mandrillus > Mandrillus leucophaeus. The sequence continues at coordinate 870 of NW_012100047.1, forward strand.
TGTTCTGCTTATTGTGAGGGCCTCGTGCTGTGGTCATAACGTGGCAGAAGTCATCACGTGGTGGGAGCACATGTGAGAGCAGCAGCAGGCACAGGCACAAGAGAGGGGACAAAGGAGGAGGCCAATCTGCTTTATTACAACCAACTCTTCTTGACAATGAAACCATCTCCATGAGAACTAATGCAATCTTGCAAGGAAGACGTTAATCCCTCTGAATGACCCAATTACCTTTCAAGGGTCCCACCTCCCAACACCATTACATTGGTAATTGCATTTCAACCTGAGTATGGT
>NW_012100049.1:0-1177 GCF_000951045.1 Mandrillus leucophaeus
GGGGATAGAGTCTCACTCTGTTGCCCAGGCAGGAGTGCAGTGGCACAATCTCGGCTCACAGCAACCTCCACCTCCCAGGTTCAAGCGATTCTCCTGCCCCAGCCTCCTGGATAACTGGGATTACAGGCGTACACCACCACTCCCCACTGACTTTGTATTTTTAGTACAGACAGGGTTTCACCATGTTGGCCAGGTTGGTCTCGAGCTCCTGACCTCAAGTGACCCACCCACCTCAGCCTCCCAAGGTGCTGAGATTACAGGAGTGAGTCATCACGCCCAGCCTACATGTTTTTCTTCCTAAAAATCACTGCAAGAACTCCCTTGAGGTTGGAGGAGGGGAGAGATCCCGGAGGCAGAGTGCCGTGGACTGGGAAGGGAGATGCAGCTCCAGAGTACTGGCTGGAGATGCAGAGGAGGGGAAAAATTAGGGAGCTGTATCAGAGCTGGACTGGACACCACTTAGTGATTGACTGGAAGGGGTGCGGGGATGAGCCAAGAGCAAACAGGATCACAGTGAGGATTCAAGGGTCAAGATTGCAGCAGGTTTCACTGGAGGATAGTGTGGCCTTCTGCTGGGAAGTGGGGCATTTGGACACAGCTGATGAATTGATTCCCGCTAGTCCTCCCTTGATGGGCTCCCAACCTTCAGGATATTTGCTTCTCCCTATCTTTGTCAGCTGCAGTGGGGGACCACAACTCCCTGAGTTCTGCCCAGCTGCAGCTGGACAACTTTTGAACACTTCTGCTCCCGGCTGATGGCTGGTGGCCTGCGGTCTCCCACAGAGAGAACAGATTGAAGCAGCTGGCACTGCAGCCAGAGACGGATGCAGCTGAGCAGAGAGAAGAGGGCACAGAAGGCACCGTGATGAACTCGGAGCTGCTCGATGGTTGTGTGAGCCTAGGCAATTCAGTTACCTTCTCTAAGTCTTAGATTCTCTACCCACACTTTAATGATGGGGGAGAATACTTACTTCAGACATGTGTTTTAAGGATTTCACATAAAGCAGCCAGGTGCGGCAGCTCACGCTTGTAATCCTAGCACTTTGGGAGGCTGAGGTGGGCGGATCACAAGGTCAAGAGATGGAGACCATCCTGGCCAACATGGTGAAACCCCGTCTCTACTAAAAATACAAAAATTAGCTAGGCGTGGTGGTGCATGCCTGTAATCCTAGCTACT
>NW_012100050.1:0-1292 GCF_000951045.1 Mandrillus leucophaeus
TCCTGGGTTCACACCATTCTCCTGCCTCAGCCTCCAGAGTAGCTGGGACTACAGGCACCCACCACCACGCCTGGCTAATTTTTTTGTATTTTTAGGAGAGACGGGGTTTCACCATGTTAGCCAGGATGGTCTCAATCTCCTGACCTTGTGATCCACCCACCTCGGCCTCCCAAAGTGCTGAGATTACAGGCATGAACCACCGCATCTGGCCACAAATTTTTTTTTTTAATGCACTCTCTTTTCCATATAATCCCAAGGTCAGTGAATCACGTGTAAGCCAGGTGTTTATCTTAGCTGATACTGCCTTAGTGTTGGCACAACTTAAATTTAGTTCAACTATTTGCATGATCTTTGCACAACACATAAACACCCAAGAACAGGTGGTGCTCCTCGGTGGTCAACACCAGGGTGGCTACGGAAGGGCACGTTCTTTCTCTATAGCTCAGGTCACTGGCATTCAAAGCAATATTTTTCAATCTCTGATTTTTCCCTGGAAGTAGGAAAATGCTTCCCTAACTGCTTTACTTATAAGGGTGTTTTTTGCTAATTCTGTGCCCAGAGTAACTAATGGGGACACAGACATAGACATCATTCAAATGGTGTGCTCTCTTTACCATAACCCATGCTTTAAAATGAAATAAAATAAACTCATGCCTTAAGACGACAATCAAGAAATAAATTCTGCCTAAGGAAAAGTCCTGTGTTCGAAGGTTTTTGTCCAAATAATCTGACATGGTGGTCATGAAACATTGAAAATAGCATTTGGAGCAGTAAGTATAAAAAATTTAGAAGGAGTAAAACTACTTGAATGCTTGTTGGGAGGTTTACAATGTAGTCAAACACCAGTTAAGCAAAAATAAAATTTACTACTTAACTATTTACATTTTCTAATGTGTGGTTTCATGGAATTGTTGAGACAGAAGTAGACACTGAAATAGGAGTACTTGAAAGAAATAAGACAAAGATTTTTATAAAGTCATTTCTGACCTAATTAAGAAAATATAATCTCTATCACATATGAAATAAACATGAAAAATGCAATGTCAAAGAAAACACTTGGAATGGTCAACAAATATCTACTACAGATAGAAATGAAAATATTTATGTTATGTAAATGTTGGGCATCAAATTGTCTCCGAAGTTGCCTTCTGGAGAACTTTCTTTAGTTGGTATATTCTTCCTATGAATCAAAGGAATACAGTGTTATGATCATAAGTAATGAAGGATATGAGACAATTTTAAGGATTTTAGGAAAGTAGGGAAGCAGTGAAGTGAAGGGTAGGCAGATACTT
>NW_012100051.1:0-1460 GCF_000951045.1 Mandrillus leucophaeus
GTCTTTGAAGAATGGGAGTGTTGACGTTCAGAGAATGATATCTCGAAGTATGGTGCTTTGGCATGCTGAGTACTTTGAATTGAAGGATGTTAGAAGGGCTTCAGAAACAAAGTGAAACTTTTTGTAAATATTTTAACAGTTAGAAAATGATGACAGTGAAAGGAATCTGATCTAATGAACCCCATCTTGCCTTTAACCTGCAAACTGCCCTTAGGTATTCCTGGGCTTGGGCCAAGCTAACTTTGGAAGAAATGTTGCTTATAGTTGAAATATTAATGGCCCTTCCCCAAAACTAAACTACCTATGTAAAACTAATAAAAGACCACCAGGTTGGGAGGATGAGAGGAGCCTGAATTCTGCTAATGTGTAGACATAAATGATTACCAGGCCTTGTTCTGGAAGTTACAAGATTTGTAACTTCCCCAGTTATTCCTGCAGATAACATCACTATTGTAGAACCTAAGACTGGCTTTTTGGGTGGGATGTCTTTCAGGTTTTTGCATTTTGGATGACTGATCGCTCAACTCACCTTACTTCTACCCAGACCCCCAACCCATCCTGTAGCCCCACCCAGGAGCTGACTCAGCATGCACAAGGACCATTTTCCACACCTCTGTGATTACATTCCCAACCCATCATTAGCACCCATTCCCTGTCCTGCCAAACTATCCTTGAAAACCCTAGACTACAAATTTTAGGGGAAGCTGGTTTGAGTAATAATAAAATTCTAATATCCCATTCAGTTGATTCTCGGTGAATTAAACTCTTTCTCTATTGCAGTTCCTCTGTCTGGTAAATTGGCTTTATGTGGGAAGCGGGCAAAATGAACCCAATGGGTCATTACAAAAGTGTGTTTACTCTTCTCCTGCTTTTTTGTCTTATTCTTTCTCTCCAAAGGGAGGCCACAGAAACTAGAATTCTTCTTTTCCAAAGCGGTTAATAGAAAATAGAAATATCACTCTTACCTTCCCCCGCTTTTCAGTGTAACAGCTGTCCATTAAAAAATTCTCTGACCTACTTGTTTGACACTAGGTCATAAGACCCTCATTCTAGAGGGGGTTCTGCCCTGCCTGGAAGAAGAAGTGACATAAAATGATGAAGAAAAATCTGAACAGACAGGTTTTAGTAGGTTTCCACACTCAATTCATTACCATTAGATGATACTTTTTTTTGTCCAATTACATGCCTAGGTCTGTCCATTCTTCATTGTTTAAAAGCATAAAATAGACAGTTTTCCTTGAGTCTTTGGGTCTGTGTTTCTGAAGAATCCATGTGACATGAAACTTTGATTAAATTTCTGATATTTTTATCTTATTAGTCTGTCTTCTGTTCTAGTTGTGTTGGCTGTGATCCATATGATGGGTAAGGAAAGATACTAAACCTTACAATTCCCACAGGTGCCAAATATATATTTACATATATCATATATAGTATATATTTATATATGAAATATATATATA
>NW_012100052.1:0-1225 GCF_000951045.1 Mandrillus leucophaeus
GCTGGAGTGCAGTGGCGCGATCTCGGCTCACTGCATCCTCCACCTCCCAGGTTCAAGCAATTCTCCTGAGTAGCTGGGACTACAGGCGCCTGCCAGCACATCCAGCTAATTTTTGTATATTTAGTAGAAACGGGGTTTCACCATCCTGACCAGGCTGGTCTCGAACTCCTGACCTCATGGTCCAACCGCCTCGGCCTCCCAAAGTGCTGGGAATACAGGCTTGAGCCACCGCGCCCAGCCTGCCAGTTGAGCATTTCTAATCTGAAAATCCGAAATGCTGCACTGAGCATTTCCTTTGAGCATTGTGTTGGGGCTCAAAAAGTTTCAGATTTTTAGATTTGGGATGCTCAACCTGTAGTAGGATTGCTACATTTTTAGAGGTGATCTAGTATTTCTTGAGGATTGAATTCACCAGAAAGAGTACTGTTCAACTTAAGAAATTCTCTAAGTATCTCAGTTTTTATTTACTTCAGCATCTAGCAGATGTTTAACCTTTGGTGATGAAACATAAAAGAGATTTGCCTTTTAACCTGCATCAAAAATTCTTGCTCAGAAGTAATTAGAACTCACTCAAGGTAAAAAGTGAAGGTCAGAAAACTGCAATCTCACTATAATAAAGCTAAGATATATCTCATTACCACGTAAGCAGCAAGGGGGCAAGGATTGTTGTCTGTTTTTTTTCCACCAATATATCCCAAGCTCTTAGTGTCTGGCATATAATAGGTACCCAGAAAATATCTGTGGGATGAATTGGTAAGCAGATGTTTTCCATCCAGTATTTTAGCCAATACCCTCAGCAGTGTTGTGAAGATAGACACTATTATTATCCTCATTAATCATTAGGCTTAGGACACATAAATAATTTCCTCAGGGTCACTCAGCTAGTAATCACAGAACTGGAGCTCAAATCCGCTACTTTTTTTTTTTTTTTTTTTTTTTTTTTTTTTTTTTTTTTGAGATGGAGTCTTGCCCTGTCGCCCAGGCTGGAGTGCAGTGGCCGGATCTCGGCTCACTGCAAGCTCTGCCTCCCGGGTTTACGCCATTCTCCTGCCTCAGTCTCCCAGGTAGCTGGGACTACAGGCGCCCGCCACTTTGCCTGGCTAGTTTTTTTGTATTTTTTAGTAGAGACAGGGTTTCACCGTGTTAGCCAGGATGGTCTTGATCTCCTGACCTCGTGATCCACCTGTCTCGGCCTCCCAAAGTGCTGGGATTACAGGCTTGAGCC
>NW_012100053.1:0-1288 GCF_000951045.1 Mandrillus leucophaeus
CTACTCGGGAGGCTGAGGCAGGAGAATGGCGTGAACCCGGGAGGCGGAGCTTGCAGTGAGCCAAGATCGCGCCACTGCACTCCAGCCTGGGTGGCAGAGTGAGACTCCGTCTCAAAAAAAAAAAAAAAAAAGGAAAAAGAAAGTTGTATTTACAATATGCCTTGAAAAAATTTATGCAGTCACAGATCCATAATAGCACTGTTCTTTGTTAATACCTTTAAATCAGTTATTGTTTGAAAGGGCAAGTTGATGGGGGGATTGCTTTGTTTATAAAGTCTTTCAAAGAATTTTTTCAAAGATGTTTAGTTTTAAAAACAGTTGGTAGATATTTCAGACATTACAAGTGTTGTCCTAGGATTCTCAATGCGTTTTCATTAAACAATAAATTTCATGGGCTAATAGAAATTAACCTAGAGTCTGACCTTTGAAAAAAATTTCTCAGCTGAGTGCAGTGGCTCACGTCTGTAATGCGAGCACTTTGGAAGACCGAGGCGGGCAGATCATCTGAGGTCGGGAGTTCAAGACCAGCCTGACCAACTAAAAATACAAAATTAGCTGGGCGTGGTGGCATATGCCTGTAATCCCAGCTACACAGGAGGTGGAGGCAGGAGAATTGCTTGAACCCGGGAGGCGGAGGTTGTGCTGAGCTGAGATCATGCCATTGCACTCCAGCCTGGGCAACAAGAGTGAAACTAAAAAAAAAAAAAAAAAAAAAATTTATCTTGCTCTTTCTACTAAGACTAATGTCAAGATTTTTCCTATCCAATTTCACTAAGCACAGAACAGTACTGTTATGTTCAACAGATCCATTTCATGCCCCTGTTGTGGGGAGGAAATTGAGGATTGCACTATGAAGAAAGCATGTTGTTGGGTTTTTTTCTTTGGAAGTTACGGAGACCTTTACTTTTGGAATTTGTTTTATATTTCACAAATATATCTTATGCAATATTCTAGATTCTTGTGAATGTTTTTAAACATGAAAAATGTCATTTCAAAATATTTAGACTCTCATTTACTGCCACAGTTTTCTCTAAGCTATTACGAGATAATTCATTTTAGTAAAACTAGAAAACTATTAGGAAAAAACATAGGAGAAAATCTTCATAAAGTAGAGTTAGGCAAAGAGTTTTTAGGGGCCAGGTGCGGTGGCTCACACCTGTAATCTCAGTATTTTGGGAGCCTGAGGCAGAAGGATCGCTTGAGTCCAGGAGTTTGAGACCAGCTGGTCAGCATGGCAAAACCCTGTCTACAGAAAATACAAAAATTAGCTGGGCATGGTGGCACACAC